>NC_086172.1:4535000-4780000 GCF_023053635.1 Elgaria multicarinata webbii
GATGGTCTTACAGGCCCCTTCCAACTCTACTATTCTATGATTCTAGTTACTTGTTTTGTGTAATATTCTACAGTTTAATGTTCTATTTATTTAGAATTTTTAGTTGAAAGTAACACAATATTGATTTAGTTTGAATTACTTTTTACAACTTTTTGAGCTAATTGTGTTCTCCCCTCCCCCTTTTCAATTTGTAGTTATAAGGATAGTAATGCTGAGTTTGTGTATGGAAGATAAAAGCTTACATGTACCAAGTGTATATACTACTGTGAGGAGAACTAGTAGTTAAATCAACGTTCCTTTAAGTAGAATGTTACCCCAGGATGAGATGTTTTCTTAGAAAAAAAAGTGTTTTAGGGTGGACTTGTGTCTGTCAGTAAGGTTACTTTCAGCAGGTATTTATTTGATGTGCACAATACTTACATTTGGTAGAAATTAGATGCCACATGTTCCATTATTCTATACCATATACCCCTATAACATAATGTAATCGGCGTCACTGAAATTAATCCATATTGATGGTGATATCACAGCTCACAGTGTATATTTTCTACCATTAAAAGGAATGCCAGGTATCTTGAACTGCCTTAAGTAAAGCCGTGAAAATATTTCAGTTACTCTAAGGGCCTTGCTAGACCTACCTGATAATCTGGTGGGGAGTCGGGGCGAGGCCGCGCTGCAGCTAGCGCGGGCCGTCGCCCCTAGCTAGACGTAACACGCGATGGGGTAAGGGAAGGCCCCGTCGTGTCGGCCATTTCTTTTATCTTAAAGGGGCCATGTGCGCACCAATGGAAAAGTTTTTTTGCTATAGTTTTGTCCTTGGTCATTTCTGCCCCTATTCCAAAAGCTGGGCGGTCCTATTTGGCAGCGTTAGAAACAACACAACTCCTGGGAGAAATCTATCTGGTCGATGAAGTGATGGGTATCGTCATGATACTGATGTCTGTTTCTATAACTGAAAGAGCTTATAGCCTAGACCAGTGCCCAAAGTGGGCGGTATTGCCCCCTTGGGGGTGGTGGGATTGCATAGGGGGCGCTAACAGGCAAAGGGGCAACAGGGGGGCCCTCGAGGTGGTCTCTCCAGAAGGGCCTAAAACCCAGGGACCGAGCAGGAAGGAGCGGCAAATTCAGCTGCTCTCCCCACACCGCTCCTGCTCAGGAAGGACTTTCTCACTCACGCAGCCGCTCTCTCCTCCTATCTCAAGCCCACAGCAGCCCCACCAGAAGTAGGGGGTGGGGGAAGCGCCCACAGGAGGCAGCAGAGCAGGAAACAGTGGCAAATTCAGCTGCTCTGCCCACTCTTCTCCTGCCTAGGAGGGCCCAGGGCTTTTTTCCTGCTGGAGCCACCCTGCCGCCTGCTCGCTCGCTCCCTCCCTCGGCCAGAGCTGCTCCCTCCTACAAGCTGCCCCGGCAGACCTCTAGCGATAGTTGCTGCACAAGGCAGCAGCCATGTGGCGGAGAGGAAGGCGCATGTGGAGGACGGCGGGCGGCAGAGCAGCTGCCAAGAACAGCAGTCAGCCGGCAGGCTGGTTGGGGAGCAGGACTGCTTGTGCTGCTGCAAGGTATCACCAGGCTCCCTTCCCCTGTCAGGAGTTGCAGATTGGGGCCATCTCCCCTCTGAGCGGCTGCCCTCCTGTCCTAATCAGCCTGGCAGCTATTGTGAGGCTTGGGGGGAGGGGGGGTTGGAGAGAGAGAGAGAGAGAGATGCTGTATGTCTGTGTGTGTGCTCCCACCCCCCAAAAAATCTGGACTACAACAGGATTGGGAGAGAAAAGAAAAGGGGGAGGGAGAGAGAATGGCAATTCCCCAGGCAATTCCCCTGGCTAAAGAAGATTCAGCAGCACCTTTTTCCAGAATGCTTGCTGAAACCATTCCTATCTGCCCTTGCTTATTTCAGGGTGTCCAACCCTCTTTTTTCAAGCGTTCTTTCGGTAAACATGGCATGTGTGTATCTTGTGTCACCATAAAAACAGAGCTGCAGCACAATCCTAAGTATGTCTACTCAGAAGTAAGCCCCACTGAGATCAATAGAATTTACTCTGAGGTAAATGTGCATAGGACTCAGCCTGAAAACGAAGAGAGGGCGAAGAAAAGACAGGAGAAAATGAATTGTAGAAATAGAATAGCAAGGTAATTGTGGGATATTTAACCATATTTAAAGACAATAAGTACATTGAAATTAGTGCCCCTCTACTTCAGTCCCAGCCAGATTTTCCATAGGAAAACTCTGTACCAGGTGGCAGATAATTATTTTTAAATTTTAATTAAAATACATTATCCTTTCCTATAACAAAATGGTGCTTACTCCTAAGTAAGTGTGTTCCACTGAAGAAGGAAATCCTATTTGATTCATGTATTCATGCTAGTGTGACATGATAAGTTAAAGGCACAATTTTATGCATGTTTAGACAGAAAAAAGTCCTTCAACTCCTAGAATCCCCTCTAAATGGGAAGCACCTGCCCCAGGCTTGCCGAGGGAGGGAGGGAAACGAGAGTGAATGCCTCTGTTTGCAGCCAGCATGGCAGGGCACACCAATTGGATTTTGAATAAAGTATTCAATTAATTGTTACTGTTTTGAATTTTATTGATATTATCTTCCTTGGTGGGTCATTGAAAAACACTGTTCCGAATAATGATTTTTATAGGGTAGGGTAGGGGGGCGCTGGACATGAGTTTGTGGAACCAAGGGGGCGGTGACCTGAAAAAGTTTTAGAACCACTGGCCTAGACCGTAAAATGACGATGAGAGAAAGTTAAAATACCACAGCAATTTATTATACTTATGGCAGAACATACTTGTACATACTGAAGAGATTGCATGAGTTTGTGAAGGACACAAAGATAGTAGTAGTTTTGACCCCCATTTATTTGTGTATTAGGTAATTAACAAAATAGGATGTCGTATTTTTGTACATGTCTTGAAATAGAATCACTAACCACTTGCAAACCACACTGAGCTTTTAATAGAAAAAGTGGTGGCTTAATGCTTCCCCACCAGAAATGTTAAGATTAAGTTTGCTATTAGATTGCAGCCAGAATAGTCTTCAAAACAGGAAGAAAGCCGTGCTCCGCTCTCTGCCTCTTTTCCTTGTTTAAGTTGATGTGATAATTCATTACAGATTTTCTTTCTTTGACAGAGTGCCTACCGCAGAAATGGGATGACTTTTCTTGCTTGCTAATATGGTTGTGGCTACAGCAACAGGAAAGACAGTGTTATATTAAGGTGACTTTTTCCTTTGTCCCCTTCATGGAAGGGGAAAAACCATTTTTGGTGGGTGGGGGGACCCTCCAGTGTCTGCCTCGACATTTGTGAGTGGGCTGGTTTGTTTTGACTATCAACTGGCTGTCTCTGACTCTTTCTTCAGCCCCCTCAATTGTTACTCTTGTATTCTAAATGAAACATTTAGCTAATTAATGGCAGGATGTTTGGGATATTGTGTAGGTGGATAAAAATGCAGTTACACAATTTTGAAATATCCAACAGATTTTATTGTAGTACCAGCCCACATATCTAACTGTAGTATCCTTTTTGTTAATTTTAATCCATCACTATATATCATTTATACATCAGGACAAAAAGGATTTCTTTTCTGTGCTTTAAACTACAAATTATCTTGCCTGTTCTCCTTTACCAGGAGGATAATTTTCAGAGAGGTGTTGATTGATGTATTTTTAAAACTAGGCTTATAAAGCCATTATTCCTTCAGTGTAATTTGAAAAGAAATGTATTGTCCAGGAGCTGTGAGCCAGGAAGTCCTTGCTATAAAATCTCAGTCTAGCTATGAACTCACTGGGCAGCCCATCATTTCTGAGCCTCAGCATTCTTTCTGCAATATGGGTATAATAATACTGGTCTACTTTCCTGGGTTTTTGTAAGACGGTAATTGCCAACTGGTTTAATATGAGAGAACTGCTATTATACTATGATAAATTAATTACTAAATAAAGCCTCCTGTGAGCCCAAAGCACCCTCCCACAGTCATGTTAAGGTGAGTAATTCTGGCCCATCTCTGCATCAGATCTGGCTGAATCATTTGTAATCACTCCCTATGCAGAGATGCTCCAGAATCTACCCCTCCTAATAGAAAGATGCTTGTGTCTGTTCAAAGATCTGGGCAAAGCTCCTTCAGTTAGGTAGCAAACATGGATCAGTGAGTCATACAGAGACACAGGGAGCAGACTCCGCAGAATACAGGTAAATTACTCTGTTGCTCTTTAAGTACACATTTTCAGTTGCAAGAGTGAAGTGTGTATACGATAATGTTTTAACTCAAGAAAAGATAAGTTTTTGTTTTTCAGCAGCAGTACTGCTGAAAACAATGAATTTTACATTCGCTGAACACTTAAAGATTAAGTATTATTAATAAACTTGGTGCTCCAGTTTGCCAGTGGGGCTGACTCACTGTTCTCAACAAACTCAACAAATACAGATGACCTACTATACATGTAAGCATTCCATGCCCCAGAACAATTATTATTATTTATTATTATTTATTTATATAGCACCATCAATGTACATGGTGCTGTACAGAGTAAAACAATGCATATTTCTCTCTCTCTCTCTCTCTCTCTCTCTCTCACACACACACACACACACACACACACACACACACACACACACACACACACTCTCTCTCTCTCTCTCTCGCTATCACACACACACACACACACACAGAGAGAGAGAGGAAGACAGAATTATGCTTTGATCTTTGGTCTGTACTCTTAAACATAGGGCATTTGAGCTGAAATACATGGCAGTGCCCAAGATCCGATAAAATGTCTTCTCCATTGAAATAAACAACACCACATCTTAATGATCTTGAAAAAACAATATTAAAATGTAAAACCTGACTGAAGACAATAAAATCTTATGAGTGACTACATAAAAGCTTATCTTTGCTCAGATGTCACATTTGTGCTTTCAGTATTTTGTTGAATCAGAGCATTGAGATCTATGATTCCCTTTGCTGCCCCCCGCCCCCAACTCTTCCTCTGAATTCTGCGGAAGAAGCCAACAGCTCTCTTCAGTCCATCCCATGTACCATATTTCTTCGATTCTAAGACGCCATCGATTGTAAGACGCACACTAATTTCAGTACCACCAACAGAAAAAAAGCTTTGATAGTAAATAGAAATAGTAAACGCACCCGTGATTCTAAGACGCACCCCGTTTTTAGAGATTTTTATATGGGGGGAAAAGTGAGTCTTAGAATTGAAGAAATACAGTATTTCATTTTGGTGGTATTTCGTGCATGGCCTGTTCTTCAGTCTGTACTTTTCCTTTTCTATTAATTTCAAAGAAGATAAAGTTACAAAACAAAATCCCCTCATTTACAGTAATTACAACTGTTCCAGAACAAAATAAAATGAGTTCGTTTCTCTCTTTTTCTTTTCCCTTTTTTACATGGGAGAGGAATCAATTATTGTTATTTTGTTTGTACTTTTCATACAGGATTTTCTTTGTACTTCATGAAGATTATAGCAGTACACAGTGCAAACTGTGGTAAGATCTGAACAGAAAAAGGAATGGCTTTGGCTATCATTTTAGACTGGAAACTCATTGAATGTTTTGCTTAAACCTTCCATTGACAAATGCTATTGTAGTAGAATTAATGACAAGGGCCAACGACTTAAAGATTCCAAACAGAGAACATTTACAATCAACGGACAGAATTATTGTATGGACTTCCCTCCTGACTCTGAATTTTTTTTAAAATGAAAATGTGACTCTTCATCTGGTGAATTATTGCAATTAATATAGTCAATATTATAGTGGCATAGTTGTACTTAAAAACATTTTATGTCATTTTCTGGAACTAATCTGCATGTTGAAAAACTAAAAATAATGTGCACAATAAAAAAACATTTCTGATGTTCTGTCTGCGCTTGCAGAAATGTATGATTAAACTTTCTTTTTATCATGATTTCTTATTTTTCTTGGCGTCCATAATGATGGAAAATTATATGCTTGCTGTAAACATCCAGACTTTTTAAAAGGACACCAGCATTTATTGTATTTGGTTTCGATCTGCAGGCATATAGGCAAAAGAAAACATTTTGGGCCAAGAATACTGGAATAAAAATTCCTTCTCTAGCTGTATCTTTCCCAGATTTTACATTTGTTTAAAAAAATATGCATAAGCAGGAAAAGGTACTGGCATTTCTCTCTTACTGGTACACTTACAACCCCAGAGAATGAAAAATCAACATATATTTCTCTTAGAAATATGACAGATTATGTTTTTGTTGGTCTGCTGTATAGTTGTTTGTCTTGAACAGTTTGACAGGCAATTATTTATAAAATCTAAGTTTGTTCAATAAGACCATATAGTAACCTTTCTTTTCTCGAAGAAGCAAAAGTTATAAGGAAGCCAAGAAGCAAACATTTATATGGGAAACTACTCACACTCTGTCACACTCTCTTGTACCAGCCTATATATACTCACAGAATGGGTGAATACAATATTCTTTGAAGTTTTAACTTTTGCTATATCACCTCATATTCTTTGTATTTATTCCTATATTATTTACTTATACAAAAGCACATGTTATAGTAGTTGAAAATCAAAAGTAATTAATGGTGTACAACCATGGCCAAGAACGACTATACCAGGAAATGGGTGCAGTTGGCACATAGTAAAAGCTGGGCAAAAGCACTTCTGGCCACAGCAGATGACATCTCATAACAAAGCCAGGTCCAGGTCTTACTCACAAACTACGAACTTAATCTTTTAAGAGGAGTGCAACTCTTCCAGAACAGGTTGACAGCCTATCCCTGAACCAATAAGCTTACTAATGACTAGCACCTCTGTCTTGTCCAGATTTAATGTCAGTTTATCTTCATCCAGCTACTCACTGACTCCAAACATGATTCAGAACCTCTACAGCCTCACCAGAATATGATGGAAAGCAGATATAGAGAAACATCTCAGCATACTGATGAAACCCACTCCTCACCCCCTAAATTATCGCTCCCAGTTGCTTCATATAGATGTTGAAAAGCATAGGGCCCAAGACTGAATTCTGTAGGACCACATAAACCAATGGTTTGAGCACGTTTCTCCCAGCACCATGTTTTGACACCTACCGACTGGAGCTACCACAAAAAGATACACACACACCTGCCCTATCCCAGCAAGGGAGGCCAGAAGGATACCACAGTTAATGGTATTAAAAATGGCAGAGATGTCTAGCAGAATTAATAGGAACATACTTCTATATAGCTCCCAGTAGGATGACTAATGTAATTTCTCTCCCAAAACAGGTCTGAAACCAGACTGAAATGAGTCTGGATAATCAGTTTCATCCAGGAATCCTTGGAGTGGCGTTGCCATTTTATTCTATTAAAGAAGGAAGTTCTGTTAAGTTAGGAGAGGGGTGGGGAACCTGATGCCTCCCAGATATTGCTGGACCCCAACTCCCTTCTGTCCTAACCAGCAAGACCAATGGTTAGGGATGATGGACTTTTGCAGTCCAAAGACATCTGGAAGATCACAGCTGCCCACCCCTGATTTAGGTTCAGGGTGTCATTCATAACAAAGAGAGAAGTGATGGGACAATGCTGTGGATTATACTTTATATTCGCCATCCTTGGGCTGCATAGGTAACATTCTGACAAGGGGTTTTCTACAAAAGGCGTTTTATCATCGTAGTCATCATTCCATACCCACATTTGTTTACAGATTCTGTAGACAATGATGTGACTTTTCCCAAGTTTCATTTCTGTGTCGAACCCAGCACTTCCAGTGAGATTTTTTAGAGCATCAAAAATGCAGTGTTTAATTGTGAAAGCTGAAGTGTGATTTCCACTTGTGTACTTGCACAATTCCACTATACCACAGTACCACCTAGAGGTTATGTAGCAGAAAAGTAGGAAAGGAAATGCTCCTTGTGTGGTGCTTGCATCTCAAATCTGCAATTAAACATAGATACAGCGGATTAATCGCCTTGTGTAGAAAAGCTCATACTAAAAGCCTCATGAAATCAGTCAACATCCCTTAGTGCAACCTTCCTCAACCTGGGGCGCTCCAGATGTGTTGGACTGCATCTCCCAGAATGCCCCAGCCAGCTGGCTGGGGCATTCTGGGAATTGTAGTCCAACACAAATGGAGCACCCCAGGTTGAGGAAGGCTGCCTTAGTGTTATATTGTAATATGTCCCAAAGGGCTAAGAAGCAGAACTAAATCTTCTAGAAAGACATTATGTAAAAAAGAAGTAGTTCAATATGAAATTAATAAGCTTAAGCACTACATATTAATAGACTGAGTTTACATACCTCTTTGTTTGCAAATAATATTGGTTCCTTATTGGAGATGCAAATAGTGGAAACAAGGATGCACATGCCAATCAATATGATTGGGAGTAAAATAAGTCATTCAAAGTATAAACCCCTACATGTTTGTATTAACAAAGAATGCCCACCTGAGCTTTTAGAATTGGTTTGTATGTTATTTACACAAGCAGAGAAATGACATCATAGCCCTGGGATTCTGCCATTGGATACAGGGGTTTCATTATCTGTGCCTAGATTAGGAATAGGTCTGACCACTATGTAGGGTGAGAAACCTGTCTGGCCTTTAGTCTACTTACATGTGAAACATGTAAAATCTGTATGTTTAAACATATAGAATCCTAAACATGCTTACATAAAACTGGTTCTCATATACCGAATTCCTTCGATTCTAAGATGCCATCTATTGTAAGACGCACACTAATTTCAGTACCACCAACAGAAAAAAAAGCTTTGATTCTAAGAAATAATAAATGCACCCGCGATTCTAAGGCAATGTTTATATGGGGGGGAAAGTGTGTCTTAGAATCGAAGAAATACGTGTCAGGTGTTTAATCAGCTTCAAGAGTTTGAATAGAAAACAGCTAACATATAATTTCTCGACTGAGGTGCCATTCACTACTCCTCTCCCTGCAGCAGGGAAAGGCCACTACTGTCTTCCATTCCAATCAACCCATGTTGGCGTTACTACACGCTGCTCAGGAGGCTCTCGGGCTTGCAAGGATTGGAAGCTGTTTCTTTAGGACAAGGGCGTCTTGGGTCAAAGTAGGATTGCTGTGGAAGGAATTCTTTTCTGGCATTCTTCAGATTTAGATGAGACCATGTTTGCATTAAAACTCTGCCGTCAGCCGTGTGCAGTTCTCATAAAATATTTTATAGCTTCCTGTCTAGCTCATGCAGAATGTTTCATAGTACATAAACACTTCCACAGATAATTTAAGGAATAAATAGATAGTGGCATTTGTCACAGGTCTAGCCCCAAGTTGAAGACTATTCTATTACATTTTATTGGCAAAGTGAATCTTCTTCATTTTTTTAAGACTATGGACCAGGTTAGGTTTTTAAAACTCCCAACAGTACATCTGTAAAGAGCAGCAGTACAGCGAGGGAAACTTGGTGGCATGCATTAAATCGTTGACTTTTTCAGAGGGCAACAAGCCAACATTATGCAACAAAACCATCCCTGGAGGAATTGAATGTACATTTGGTGGCTTAAGTAAGGCCAGATGGTCTTTAAAACCAGTAAAAGGCTAGATACCCTAATATAGGTTTTTATGGTGCCTTAAGATAATGACACTTTTAAAAAAAACCATATATTGTGGAAGGACAAGAATCAGATACTTTAACTTTCATAAATCATTGATGTGTTGGCAATGGAAACAATCCTTTAAAAGGTATAGGATGATATATTCTGATGAAACCTTCATATTTTATTCCTAGGAATGATAATTACTGCTGGATCAATTCTGTATAAGCAGAAGAATCATATGGTCATTTCTCTTATTGTTAACTATAGGAATTATAAGGTTTATAAAGACAGAGGAAAAGCTTTTAGAAAATAAAAACACATATCTTACAGTGCATAAAATACTGACATCAGCGGTGTGGGGGAACCATGTTGGATTTTAGTACCATGAACCCAGAAGTGGTGCAAGCAGTCTTTCTAACACTAGGAAGGTGAACCTATCCTATTTTCCTTTTCACTACAACATGGGCAAGATGTTTAATTGTGGCCCTAAACGCGTTGGAACCCAATACATAATCATTGCTTGAAGGAAGTAAAGAAGTATTTTAGTTCCCACCATATAAGGGGTTTTAGTTTTAAAAACTCAAGACTAATATTGAAGGGGTATACAAAATTAAGTGTGCATTTTAAAATCTAATACAATTATTTGAAAAGCAAAGATATCAAACAAGAAATAATTTTCTGGTTTGTGCAGTGAGGGCAACAGCTAGTATATGACACACATGTATTAGGAGGGAATTTGTCAAGAGCTGGATGCTCAAGAAATACTGCTTGCTGAAATTATAGTTGAAACTTCCTTGAACTTTATTATACATGGATTGTGCTCTTGGCTGCCATTTGCTTCCCTCAGACTCCCAAAGGTAAGTCTATTGTGCCCTCTGGGGGTTCTATACTGCTTCAATTTAAAACATTTCATTATTATTTTTTGCTTATCGTAAAATATCACTGTTTCCCCCCCCCCCCTACTTTTGCTTGATGAACAAAGAAATTTATAGCCTTCTTTACATCAGGAAGTCTAGCCTTTCCTGACGTTTCATTACTTTGAATATTTGAAACATTTCAATCCCAGACAATAAATATTATGTGATTATTGTTTTCATATGGATAAGACAGACTGTTCCCGCCATCCCCAGTTTTACTATTGCAAAGTTATCTTACTGAGCAACACCCCAAAATTTATGGACGCTTGAGATTTTGATGCTGAACTGCTCTCCAAAGGCCAGATACAGGTCCCAGAATTTGCCAACAGGTTATGGACAAAACAGCTTAAAATACACGATGCAGCAAATTTTAAATTTTAGATTTCACTGATTTCAGAGGGAAAGCTTAGTCATTAATTATTTCTAACACCTAGATTCTGCACAGAAGCTTTGGATGTGTACGTAATATAACTATTGAATCTTATAGTGCTTTTTCTTTTTTACATTTGTGAACTGCATCTGAAATTGGGCATTTTAGACTGCAATTCTGTATGCGCTTGAGATCAAGTAACATTGCACACAATGGGACCTAAGCCTGAGTAGACGCGCATTGCATGGTGCTGTTAGAACTTGATCCTGCTCCTAGAAAAGTAGTTAGAACCTGTACAGCATCATGTACACTGATGGTGCTATATAAATAAATAAATATAATTAGAAACATGATGTAGCAGTTGGCAAAATGGATTCTCCAGTGACACTATTTTTGTGAGTCGCTTTGCATCTTTTGTGGGGTGTGGAGGGCTTGCAGTTCTATACAAATATCCCCTGCTTATGAAAAATCATCTGATGTGCTGGTGAGAAAGTTCAGTGTACATTTGTTCAGTGTTTGCCTACCGACGCTTTTAGGAGTCTGGTACAAACATTCAGCCCAGATTTTTGGAGAGGAAGGGGATTTCAGGGGGTGGGGCAAAAATGCTCCCCACCAAAAGACTGGGTCAACATTGGGGGGGGGGGTATGGAATCTAAGAATGTTTGAGTGGGCTTACCTTTGAAGTGTCTGAGGGTTTGTTATTTCTTTTCTTTTAAGAGGAAAGAAAACTTTGCCATGCTGCTTGAAATGGTGTCTTGGCGTCATCAGCAGCCAAGCACCATTTCCTTTATAATTTGAGGCACAAGAGTACAGAAGAACAAGGACCCACCACCACCATTCAAGGGAAGATCTGCTGGGAGACGGGTGGGGCAACCGTGGTTGGTGTTTGAAGAGCGATCATCTGCTCCACCCCTCTTTGCAGGTATATAAGTCTCCAGCTTGCTGGAGGCACGAGCCGAAGGGCGAGAGCACAGGGGCTCTCCGCCTGAGGCTCTCCCCCTTGGGCACGTCGCTGTGGACAAACAACTGGCCACCCTGGAAGAGTGAAAGTGGAGTGATACCTTAATAGATGACCAATGTCTGCAGACAGAGGAGCAGGAAACCAACGCCACCACTTAGGAAAAAAACACGTATTGCCTGCCTGCCTGTTGCTGCTCTTTTATCTTCTGTCTGTCTCCTCTGCCTTTTTGTGGGTTTTATGCTATGTGCCTGGGAGGGAGGATACAGAGCCAAGTGGGGGGATCTGAAGGGGTGCCCGTTAGTGTAGTGACGGGTAGAGAGAGAGATGGCGTTGCGAGAAGGACTTGCCAATTTAGGGGAACTCGGAGCAGACAGTTAATGACTGTCCTGTGTTCTGGCCCTCCTTGCACCCGCAGGTTTGTTGGTTGCCCTATCAGCCAGCCCTCAGGCCTCCGGATGCTGCTTTTAAATGCCAGATCGGTGCATAATAAGACTCCCTCATCCACGACTTAATTGTGGATGAGGCAGCTGATCTGGCATGTATAACCGAGACCTGGGTGGGAGAGCAGGGAGGAGTTAGTCTCTCCCAGCTATGCCCACCGGGGTACTTGGTTCAGCATCAGGGTAGACCTGAGGGCCGGGGAGGGGGGGTTGCTGTGGTCTATAGGAATTCCATCTCCCTCTCCAGGCTCCCTGTCCATGCAACTACTGGTCTGGAGTGTTTGCACCTTGTGTTGGGCCAACGGGACAGATTAGGGATCCTGTTGGTGTACCGCCCACCCTGCTGCTCAACAGGCTCCCTGGCTGAGCTGACGGAGGTTGTCTCGGATGTGCTGTTGAGAGCCCCCAGACTGTTGGTTCTGGGGGATGTCAACATTCACGCCGAGGGCACCCTATCCGGGGCGGCTCAGGATTTCATGGTCTCCATGACAACCATGGGATTGTCCCAGTATTCCATCGGACCGACGCATGTAGCAGGGCACACTCTTGACCTGGTTTTCACAACTGGACATGGAGATGGTGATCTGGAAGTGGGGGACCTTACATCAGTCCCTTTGTCATGGTTGGATCACTGCTTGCTGAGGTTTAGACTTACAGCGGCTTTTCCCCTCTGCAAGGGCGGGGGTCCCATTAAGATGGTCCGCCCCCGGAGACTAATGGATCCGGATGGTTTCCAAAGGGCTCTGGGGAGTTTTTCGGCTGATAGGGCTGGCTCTCCTGTCGAAACCCTGGTTGACCTGTGGAATGCAGAAATGACCCAGGCGGTTGACAGGATTGCTCCCGAGCGCCCTCTCCTGAGTAGAGCTCGTACGGCTCTGTGGTATACCCCAGAGCTGAGAGCGATGAAACAAAATAGGAGACGCTAGAGAACAGATGGAGGCGAGCTCCAGATGGATGTAATCAACTCCTGGTAAGTGCATATAATACAACATATTCAAAGGCAGTAAGGGCAGCAAAAAAACAGTATCTTGCGGCCACTATTACTTCATCAATCTGCCGCCCAGCGGAACTTTTCAGAGTTGTTCGGGGGCTATTAGATGCTGACCCCAAGGACATTGTAGAACTCTCTGAGGACCGCTGTAATGAATTTACCAGGCACTTCCAGGACAAAATCTCTGACATCCGTCGGGACTTAGACTCCAGTGTTATAGCAGTTGAATCTAGTGAGGTGTCCAGAGTACAGGCTTGTCCTGTAATCTTGGATGAGTTTCAGTTGGTACAGCTCGAGGATGTGGACAAGGTGCTTGGACAGGTCCGCGCGACCACCTCTGTACTGGATCCTTGCCCCTCTTGGCTAATAAAAGCTAGCAGGGATGGGACAGCCGGCTGGGCCAAGGAGGTGATTAATGCCTCTCTACGAGAGGGAGTGGTCCCAGACCGTCTGAAAGAGGCGGTAGTGAGACCACTCCTGAAGAAAACTTCCTTGGACCCGGAAAATCTTAGTAACTACAGGCCGGTAGCAAATGTTCCATTCCTGGGCAGGGTCCTTGAGCGGGTGGTGGCGGGCCAGCTCCAGACACTCTTGGATGAGACTGATTATCTGGATCCATTTCAGTCGGGCTTCAGGCCTGGTTTTGGCACGGAAACAGCCTTGGTCGCCCTGTATGATGACCTGTGTCGGGAGAAAGACAGGAGAGGGAGTGTGACTCTGTTGATTCTCCTTGACCTCTCAGCAGCTTTCAATACCATTGACCATGGTAGTCTTCTGGGACGACTTGCTGAGCTGGGAGTGGGAGGTACTGCTCTGCAGTGGTTCCGCTCTTACTTGGCGGGTCGGTTACAGAAGGTGGTGCTTGGGGAACATTACTCGGCCCCGTGGACTCTCAAGTATGGGGTCCCGCAGGGATCGGTTTTGTCCCTTACGCCTGGAATGCTCTTCCAGAACATTTGAGAACTACAAGTTCAACCACAGCTTTTAAAGCTCAACTAAAAACTTTTCTTTTTCCTAAAGCTTTTAAAACTTGATGTTGTGCAGACTTCTACTGTTACTTTCTACTGTTAGTTTTTCCCTACCCTGTGCCTGCTTACCCTTCCCTGTACCTGTTGGCATTCTCTTCCCCTCCTTATTGTTTTACTATGATTTTATTAGATTGTAAGCCTATGCGGCAGGGTCTTGCTATTTACTGTTTTACTCTGTACAGCACCATGTACATTGATGGTGCTATATAAATAAATAATAATAATAATAATAATAATTGTCCCCCATGTTGTTTAACATTTACATAAAGCTGCTGGGGGCGGTCATCCGGAGCTTTGGAGTGTGCTGTCATCAGTATGCTGATGACACACAGCTCTATTTCTCCTTTTCATCTTCAGCAGGAGAGGCTGTGGATGTGTTGAATCGGTGCCTGGCTGCGACAATGGACTGGATGAGGGCTAATAAACTGAGACTCAATCCAGACAAGACTGAGATGCTGTTAGTAGGTGATTCCGCTGACAGGATGGGGGGGGGGGTGTTCTACCGGTTCTGGATGGGATTGCACTCATCCTGAAGGAGCAGGTTCGTGGCTTGGGGGTTCTTTTAGACCCATCATTGTCACTTGAGGCTCAGGTGACCTCAGTGGCATGGAGTGCCTTCTACAAACTCCAGTTGGTGGCCCAGCTACGCCCCTATCTAGACAGGGATAACCTGGCTTCAGTTGTCCATGCTCTGGTAACCTCCAAGTTAGATTACTGCAATGCGCTCTACGTAGGGCTGCCTTTGAAGACGGTTCGGAAGCTACAGCTCATGCAAAATGCAGCGGCCAGATTGATTTCGGGAACCAGAAGGTTTGACCATATAACACCTGCTCTGGTCCGCTTGCACTGGCTGCCTGTATGTTTCCGAGCCCAATTCAAGGTGCTGGTTTTGACCTATAAAGCCTTACACGGCTTGGGACCACAATACCTGACGGAACGCCTCTCCCGACGTGAATATACCCGGTCACTACGTTCAACATCTAAGGTCCTCTTCCGGGTGCCTACTCTGAGAGAGGCTTGGAGTGTGGCAACGAGGGATAGGGCCTTTTCAGTGGTGTCCCCCAGACTGTGGAATGATCTCCCTGATGAGGCTCGCCTGGCACCAATGCTGCTATCTTTCTGGCGCCAGAAAGACTTTCCTCTTTGCCCAGGCATATGGCAGCACATCCTAATTACCCACATGTTTAGTTTTTAATCGGTTTTTAATGCTTTATGTGTGTATGTTCTGTGTTTTAGAGTTTTAAATTTTGTATACTTGTTTTTACCTCAATTTTAGAATTTCTGTAAACCGCCCAGATTGCCCTGGCTATGGGAGCGGTATATAAGTGTAATAAATAAATAAATAAATAAATAAGGTTCTTACGTTTTTACCCCACTTCTCAAATATCAGCGCCCTCCTCCGGTTCCATGGGGGATAAATGGCTGTGCTGCAGTATGGAGAATATTCAGACCAGACTTCATACAAACCTAATAAATAAAACAACACTTGTTACAAGCACAATATCCCAGTTATATAAGAAAACTGTGGTGTAAAGTTGTGCCTTTGAATTTGGGGAAGGGGCATAACTCCGCAAAAGAGCACAGGCTTTACATGCAGAAGGTCCCAGGTTCAAATAAACACCTGCCTGAAAACCTGACAACCTGCGGGGAATGGAACAGAATCTTGATGTTGCACCACCTCTGCTATATTAACCAAACAACCAAGTCTGTTAAGATCAATTAACAGACCAACCAATCAATTAACAGATCAACCAAGTTTGTTAAGATCAAACACGGAATAACGGGCTCAAGTTAAAGGAAACCAGATTCCAGCTGGACATCAGGAAAAACTTCCTGACTGTTAGAGCAGTACGACAATGGAATCAGTTACCTAGGGAGGTTGTGGGCTCTCCCACACTATAGGCCTTCAAGAGGCAGCTGGACAACCATCTGTCAGGGATGCTTTAGGGTGGATTCCTGCATTGAGCAGGGGGTTGGACTCGATGGCCTTGTAGGCCCCTTCCAACTCTGCTATTCTATGATTCTATGAAATGCACTGGAAGGTTTAATTTAGTAGAACCCTACACTGCATATGGAAGCACAGGGGTTAATTCAAAATTATGTTTTTACACTTTACATCGTTCTCTCTTATGCATCGTTCCCTTTCAGGAGGGCAGGAAATAAAACTGGATTTTCTGTACTAACTTTGTTTGCCCTGTCACATTTGGTAAACAGAGTCTTTCTTTTCTTTCTCCCTAGAGCCCAAGCTAACACTGCCTTCCTGTTTACTTCCTTGTCAGAAGTGTCATCAATGGCATCATGCTAGTTCTAGAAATAAGCTGGACCTGTTGTCTTTTCTAGTACTGCTTTTACATCAATAGTGCATTTCACAAAAGTGCATTTATAAAAGACTTTTAAAAATAATTTTACAACCAAGACCTAAAGTATTTTAAAGCCATAGAGTTGGCTAAAAGACTGAATTGCATTTCGTTGACCTACAGGCGGTTGCTTGCTTTGCAGCTAACAGCTTCTTGCTCTGAGCTCACTTTGACAATTCCTTATTTGCAAGACTAAGGCTGCAATCTTATACGTAAGCCTCATGGAACCCAACGGGCATTATTTCTGAGTAAGTATATATTGGATTATGCGGTTAGTCTGCAATTCTACCAATAATATGTTCCTTTGAACTCAGTAGGACTTAATTCCCTCTTCATCACAACAGTTAAAGAAGGAGGCCTTCCCTCTTTTCTATCTGGTCGCTCTACAAAAGAGGGCAGGGCTCTCGCAGCTATAACTGTTGTGATGGACAGCTTGATGAAAATGTGCAGCTGCTGTAAAGAAGGCAAACTCCATGTTAGGCATTATAAGAAAAGGAATTGGGAATTAAACTGCCAGTATCATACTGCCTTTATACAAATCTATGGTGCGACCACACTTAAGAATACTGTGTACAGTTCTGGTCACCACACCTTAAAAAAGGATTTACTGGAGCTGGAAAAAGTGCAGAAAAGGGCAACTAAAATGATTAACGGGCTGAAGCATCTCCCCTATGAGGGAAGGTTACATCAACTGGGATTGTTTAGCTTGGAAAAAAGGAGGTTAAGGGGAGACATGATAGAGGTGTACAAAATTATGCATGGTATGGAGAATGTGGATAGGGAGACATTTTTCTCCCTGTCTCAAAATACTAGAACCTGGGGTTACCCCATGAAGCTGACTGGTGGGAGATCCAGGACAAATAAGAAGGACTTCTTCACACAGCGCATAGTTAAATTATGGAACTCACTACCACAGGATGTTGTTATGGCCACCAATTTGGATGGCTTTAAAAGGGGTTTGGATAGATTCCTGGAGGCAAAGGCTATCAATGGCTACTAGCCCTGATAGTTGTGTTCTATCTCCAGTATTCAAGGCAGTAAGCCTGTGTGCCCCAGTTGCTGGGGAACATGGATGGGAGGGTGCTGTTGCACCATATCCTGCTTGGCCGATGGCTGGATGGCCACTGTGTGCTGGACAAGATGGACCCTTGGTCTGATCCAGCAGGACACTTGTTATGTTCTTATGATGAAGAGGGAATTTCACCAGCTGCTGCATGCATACAAATAGCACTTGCTGAAATGCCCTTTTCTACACAACTGTTAAAGATACAGGAGCCCTGTCCTCCTTTGCGAATGGTCACCCTAAGCACACATGAACAGGACCAGGCTATGTGGCTACAGTCCTGGCAGGGAGGATGTATAATTAAACTCAGCGAGACTTCCTTCTGAGCGGTGGTGTAGTGGTAAATTCTGAAGTGTAGTCACTCATCATGACAGCCCCATAGCAAAGCCCCCAAGGAGAATCCAAACCAGTTCTGGGACTTTCTTTCTCCACCAAGAGCAGGTCTTTTGTAAAGCTTGTGGCGCTGTTCAGATGACACGTTGGGTTTTAACGTAACCATGGTCATCTGTGGTTACGCTAACCACATGCAAAATGGGTGCCAACGACACCATTAACCCTTTTGTGGTTAAATTTTCCTTAACCACAAAGTAGTTAATGCAGCACCTGAGTCCGCCATCGAGCAGAAATCATAGAGCCCGAAGTAAAGTATAGAGCGGCTGAAATTGCTGCAGCTGCTCTATACTGCGGGCTACATGCTTATCAGAGGTGTGTTGGGGTGAGGGCGAGGGGTTTACTTCCATTTGGGGGTTGTCTGGGGGGAGGGGGAGGTTGTTTTTTTTAAAAAAAAACTACTCAAAGCTGCGCTGGAGCGCTCCTGCACTTCGTTTTGGTGAAAAAATTCAAAATGGTGGCCGCGACATTCTCCACCCTCCAGGCACGTCATGCGCAGTGTGTAGAATGAGGGGGTGGATCCAGCGCCCATCGCCTCATTCTACACACTGCGCATGACATGCCTGGAGGGTGGAGCACATCATGGCCAACCTCCCCCTCCCCCCAGCCCACCCCCCCAATGGGCATTTAAGAGGGGGAAAACCCCTCGCCCTCCCTCCAGCACCCCCCAATGGGCATTTAAGAGGGGGAAAACCCCTCGCCCTCCCTCCAGCACCCCCAATGGGCATTTAAGAGGGGGAAAACCCCTCGCCCTCCCTCCAGCACCCCCAATGGGCATTTAAGAGGGGGAAAACCCCTCGCCCTCCCTCCAGCACCCCCCAATGGGCATTTAAGAGGGGGAAAACCCCTCGCCCTCCCTCCAGCACCCCCCAATGGGCATTTAAGAGGGGGAAAACCCCTCCCCCTCCCCCAGCACCCCAATGGGCATTTAAACAAAAAACCCTCCCCCCCAACCACCAGCCCATCCACCCCCGATGAACCCTGAAAAGAAAACCCTCTCACTCCCCACAACACACCTCCGATGGGCACAGAGCCCGAAGTATAGAGCAGCCGCAGCAATTTCAGCCACTCTATACTTCGGGCTCTATGATTTCTGCCTGATGGCCGACTCAGGTTATTATTATTATTATTATTATTATTATTATTATTATTTATTTATTTATTTATTTATATAGCACCATCAATGTACATGGTGCTGTACAGAGTAAAACAGTAAATAGCAAGACCCTGCCGCATAGGCTGCCCTCTTTCATATCTGGTCACGCTAGTATAGCTCCTGCAGCTTTCACTGTTGCGATGCAGAGGGAATTTCACCAGGTTCTCCATATATACAAATGACACCTGCTGAAATGCCCTTTTCTATGCAACTGTTAAAGGCACAGGAGCCCTGTCCTCCTTTCCATAGGGTCACCCTACTTTACACTGAAGCTTCTGGTCACCCCAGCCTACTTCCCTCCCCCACTGAAGAACCACTGCTGGACAGACGGAATTGCCCATCTAGTAGAAATGCAGGGCAGCTGAAGTGCAGGAATCGCCTTCACGCTCTGGCTGCCCTCATTGGATGCTCCAGGTAGTATGAAGGAATTGAATGCCTGCCTTTGGCTTATGAATATGGGATTAGCACATTTTGCATTGTCCTATCAGTTTCATTGACCACAGCAAATCTGGTGCATAGTAGCTGCCATGAAGAATTTTATGTTGCATCTCAGTTAGGTTTCAAACCATTGCAGAACTTGCACTGCTTATTATTTCTTCCAAAATGCATGTTTGCATTTTCCAGTTATCTTTGTTATATCAATTTTATTAGTTGTAGAGAAACGTCCCAATTTAAAATATAAAAATCATTTTTTTCATAACTGAGATTCAGTTGCCCTAAGATTAAGTTGCAGGCTCTATAAGGAGGTCAGCTCTTACGTCAACTAGACTGGGGAGATACTTAGCATAGTCCAGGGGAAACTGCCCTGTCTGACTCAAGGGCTGGAATTTCTTGCCACCTTTTCTTCCCCTCCTTTTGATCCTTTGGATCTGTCAAAGGTGCTTGAGCATTATGCGCAGGACAGGTCTTACCCAGTAGTCACAGAACACACCTACAAGCACTGTTAACCCATATGACCAGCTTCTGCCCTTTGGATGGCGGCACGGACCCAATTTCCATTCCTAAGGAGAAATTTGGAGGACTCATTTTCCCATAGCCTTTCTCCGAGTAGAGCACTGAAATTTCCCCATTCTGCCTCAGTAACTGCTAGCTGTTTTCTGGGGAAAACATTGTTCCTCCTGTATAAGGGTCAAACTAGTCATGATGTTAAGTACTGCTTTGAATCCTGTGGTTGGGATTCTCTTCTTTTAAAATAAATACAACCACAGGGTCCCTGATCCAGATTGGAACCATGGGGCAGAGGAGTGAATTTTAACTCACCCCACTCTGTGCTGTTTTAGTGCTGAAAATTCTTCGCTCCCTGAAGCAGCAATTTACAGCAAATAGCAGCTTTGGGATAATTTTAAGGAAGAGAATTACTCGGGAAAGGGTTAAACTGCCTCTCTTCTTGCTACAGTCTCAAGGGGAGAGCGGTGGATGGGGACCCCAAAGATGGGATTCAAAGACATGGTTAATTAGTTTGACACTTGGTGGAAGTACAAAGGGCATGAGTGTGTGTGTGTGCGTGTGTGTGTGCGTGTGGAGAGAGAGAGAGAGAGAGAGAGAGAGAGAGAGAGAGAGAGAGAGAGAGAGAGATTATTTTAATATTACATTTATATCCCACTTTTTTCTTTCTTGCAAGGAACCCAAGACATCTTACATGGTCCTCCTCCTCATCCCCATTTTATCCTCACAACAACCCGGTTAAGCTGAGAGCCAGTGATTGGCCCAAAGTCACCCAGTGAGCTTCATGGCGAAGGGAAGACTAGAGGATAAGGAGGAGTTATAACAAAGTTAGAAGCTCAAGTTCTGAATTACTGCTTGCTTTAATTCCCTCTCAAGATGCTCACATTTCAACTTCTATCATAATCCCTGTAAAGGAAACCACACTCAGCCAAACCGGCTGTCCACTGGATTTTGCGCAGATCTTGGAATAAAGCACACAGCTCTCTAATTGAAAGGGTTAGGCCCAATCCTTTATTGAAATTGGAAGGGTAAGAGGCAAGCATCACATCAGATTAGCTACTAAAATTGATACAGAAATAACACCCTGAACCCCAACACCAGCAATATTAATACATTGTTACAGAATATACTTCCCCAGCCAGGTGTCCTTCAGCTCAGGCCCCAGACTTTTATGGCCACTCAGCTATTCTACTCCCCCCTCCCTCCGGATGGGCCATTTTTTCCCTTCACAGATGCAAATTGCCCCAAGGCCACTTCTCTCGCCTTGACGGAGCCAGGAGATGGCCTCACGCCCATGGCCAGGTGGAGAGATAAGCAGTACTTCTGCAATTCTATAACAGACAATAGACAATGAATAAAGATTCTTAAAAACAGCAATTCTTTGTACACTTAACCGCTTCCTTACAATCCCCATCCTTGCTTATGAAACCTAGCCTTGCTTTAACCTGTTCCTCAGTTGCTTGTGCTATTAAAAATGCTGGAGAGATAGAGGGTTGGAGAGTATTTCAAAATGTCATAAATTAAAATGGTTTGGGGTAGAAATATTGGAAATAGGATTTTTAAAAATATAAAACATCCAGTTAAAATTAAGCATGTTTGAATCCAAGGGATTTTGAAGACAATCCTATGCATATTTACTCAGAAGTAAGTCCCATTGTGTTTAAGGGAGCTTTCCCCCCATAAAGTACGCATAGGATGTGTACTTAAGAATGTGCTTGACTTTCCCATAGAAATCATTGGGACGTCAAACAGCATAATTTGTACCTCTGCACCTGGCAGTCATAATAACAAAATGGTAAAAATATTGTTATCAGGAAAAAGGCTAAGGCCAGGAAAAAGAAAGACATGGCTTCTAGAGGTACGGAGACCTAGCTTCCATTAGAATTGTGTGTGCGTGTGTTGTAGGAGAATGGATGGAGTTGCCTTCCTAGAGCAACCCTCTACCCCTAAACTGATAATACCTCTGTGACTTTAAAATGCTCTTTCAAACCCCACGGGACAGAAACCACAAGCCCTTTACAGACCCGTTTCAGAAAGTCAGCTGCCTCCCTCATGTGGGTTTCCCCCCTCTCGTTTCCCATTAATTTTTCATGACAGCCTACGTATGTCAGAAGTATTACCAAGCCTATATTTAATGTAGGTTTAGTTGCAGCTGCCTTTGTGGAAAATTAAATGCTATAGAAAATCTAATGCGGATGTCCTATGAGTCACACTGGGGTAGGGTTCTTTTAGTTAAAGAGCCAACAGCACCACTACTTTGGGATAAATGGGAAACAGACCTCCAGGACGCTGTAACATGTGTCAAGCAGCTTTTTTTAGCTTGTCCAACCAATTTTGTTTCCCCCCCCCCCAGAAAGGATGAGCTGACATCCACAGCTCTGCCTAATTTCAACACCAAAATACTCCTATTCCCTCACTATGCAATAGATGGGGGTTAGATGGCCATTTGTGGTGTGCTAATTGGCTGCTGCGCAGCTGTTATTGTGTTGGAGAACAGTGGTGGAGTGGGGAAATGCTGAAGTGCAGGCACTCAACGTGACATTCCCCATAGCCACGCCCCCCCAAACTGCAGGCCGCTGTGTAGATCCGTATCCACTACCCAGTTCTAGGAGTTTTCTCTTCCACCAGGAGCAGCCCTCTTTTGCCCATTCAAGACCAAGCCACCCCAAAATACTCTGCATTACAACAAGTAAAGATATATTGTTGCTAGGAAAACTATTTCGCACCGCACCCACCCAGTTATTGTATTGCAAAGGGAACAGGGAATTCAGAGGGGCGGTGGGGGGGGGGATGTCAGCATCCCTGCAAGCCTGGCTCCATTACACTACTGGGGAAGAGCCACCACCTCTAATACCCCGCTATACACTGAGAGGAGAATTTCTATACTCTTGGAACTGCAGAGCAATATGGACTAGTTAGGACCATGGTAAAACATCTCTCTCTGTGTTGCTGTGGTCTCCAGGTTGCTGTCTGTCTGTGCTGCTGCAGTTGCTTCGCAGTGAGTTCATAACCCGTCATAACTGCAAATGATTGTCTGAATCTACCCAATCACTTCACAAAGTGGTCACTACACGAGAGGAATAAAGCTCCAGATGAACCATTTATCCTGCAATTGCTCTGCATCAAATACAGAAATTTGTTCAGGTCAGACTGTCTTCCATTTGTAACCCTCCCCTATTTTCCCACTGCTTCTCACTCTAGTATAGCTAGAGTGACCAGATACAAAAGAGGGCAGGGCGCCTGCAGCTTTATGATGAAGAGGGTATTTCACCAGGTGCTGAATGCATACAAATGCCACCTTCTGAAATTGACTTTTCTATGCAACTGTTAAAGATACAGGAGCCCTGTCCTCTTTTTCATATGGTCACCCATCTTTTTTTTGGGGGGGGGGTTTAACCAAAAAAACCTGTTAAGAAGGAATAGATGTAGTAGGTGCACACTGCCTTTTCATTGTCAGTGCAACAGTCCACCTAGAAGCATACTTTTAACTCAAAGTGCCTGATTTTAGGCTTAACAGCCACAGTACTTGGTTAGAGCAGCTGGGTTCATGCACAACAACTCATGGTTTAATGACAACTCATACTCAACTCATAGCCTTGATTGTGGATTGTCATGTGTGAACCGGGTTCAGACAACATGCTGCGGCAAACTGTATTTATTTATTTATTTATTTATTTATTGCATTTTTATACAGCCCAATAGCTGAAGCTCCCTGGCCAGTTCACAAAAAATTAAAACCATTAAAAGTATAAAACAAACAGCCTAAAAACATGATCTAAAATACAATATAAAAGCACAACCAGGATAAAATGAGCAGTAGTGCAGAAGTACGAATTTAAAACAGCAAAGTTAAAATTAAATTTATAGACTGTTAAAATGCTGAGAGAATAGTGCCTGCAGGCAGCAGTTTGCATAAGCACCCTTGCTGAGGGGTTGCCATGTCATGCGACCCTGGTGAGCATGCCTTATGTGACAGGTAAAGAATCCTTGCATAACCCTAAAATAGATCAAAGGTTATTTGAGGGTTGCTTAACACAGACTTAACACATAACAGAGTCTCACAGGGTTCGTTTGAATGACACAACAATCCCTGAGCACGAGTCGCACAGGCTGCAGCCTCACCGTGGGTTAAATACTACACGGTGGGCTGCCATCCATTCTAGAAACAAACCCCTCTCTCTGCCTCTCACACTCTTGTTTTCACTCTCCATCTTTTTCAGTCTGTTTTGGGGGCTGTCCCAAACACGTTCATTTATTTTGCTTCTAAATACAGCGCGATTTCCATTTAAAAATTTGCCTTGCTTTAGGAACAGCGTGAAATATTGCTGAAGGGGATTATATTCAGTTAATAAGTAGTCTCTTTGTTATGGTAAGGTTTCCCTCCTTCTTCCCTAGAGTTCATACTTTGGGAGTTACTTAAAGTGCACCAGGCACCTGTGAGCCCATGCGCCTCCTCCCTCCATTTTATATTGATCAATTTGGCTCTGTGCCTGGGACAAGAGAAATACTGGGGCAGTGAAGTCTGAAAATCATGCATGTTGGGTTAAAAGTATAGAATTTGGCGTACTTAAACAGTGACGTGTGCTAAGGATTTTTTGATATAGATCCCAATTAGTAATGCCTTCTGGTGAGCAGGAGAATGACATAGAAGTACCCTTCTGAACCTTCTGTGCTCATTGTAACTATATAACTTAAGTGAGGGGTGTGTGTGTGGAGGGGGGAGCTTAAGTGCTGTAGCTAGGGTTTCCTGGTGAACTGCCCTGGAAAAATGCGGATAGGTAGGTAGGTAGATAGATATCACCAGCATGACTGACATAAGCATACTGTGAGATGGAGGTCCCAATTCAAACCCCAAACGCTGCATGTTAATATGTAGCTAGGACTGCAGACTCTGTGGTTCAGGGCAGTCTACAGTGCTCCCTCCAGGCCTGCAAGATCCTTCTCCTGGCCGCATCCTTGCAGCCTCCATTCTTGAGGACCACCTACCACCTCTTCTCAACATCCATTTTAATCCAGCTTTAGGCCTAGGATGGAGACAGCTTTGGTCATCTTGGTTGGTGATCCACACCAGGAACTGGACAGGAGGAGGTGGTTCTTCCAGATCCTCCGTGGCTTTCAGTACCATCAACCAAGTTATTCTGGATGCCTGGCAGGGATGGGCCTTGGGGACACCCGTTTGCAGTGGTGGCTCGAGTCCTTCCTGGGAGGTTGAACCCTTTGTGGGTGCTTGCCAGTGGACCTCGTTGGAATGGATAGGAAGGGCTTTACTTACTTCTGCCCTCTTAACTTCCTCCTCCCCGCGTGCTTTCCTTTCTTCTCCTGGCTGTTCTTTCCCCTCGGGCGCCTCCTCCTTCCCACGCCCCACGCACTTTCCACTCGCTCTGGCTCTCTTGCCTGCCACATAGATGTAAGAAAGTCAGATGCAAACATATCTAGAATTTAAAGTTTCAACCAACATTTAAAAAAATCTCTCCCTGGTTGATAGAAGTCAGAGAAATTCAGGAGTTTAATGTAGGTGACTGGACAGCAGTTCCCTCCTCAAAGAAACAGTGTGCGCACGCGCGCACACACAGAGAAAGAACTAGCAAAGACAAGAGTCCTTGCTTTTAAATTTGGGCCTTACATAGCATGCAACATTTGTTTGTTTTAGATTTGGCTTGGCAGGAGGCCTGAGGGGGCAATTTAAGTAGGCTGCTGCAATCTGGGGTGGTGGTCTTATATGGCTGTGAATACAAAGCAGCCTCGGCCCTTCAGTATTAATAGTGTAGTTCTGGACTATATTCCAGTGAGTTTCTCTCAGCACAGACACGCCACCCCCCCCAAACATGCAACAAGATGTAACAACAGTATATTGAAATATACTGCAGTATATCATAGTACGTTACTCTTTCAACACAAACTTGCATCACTGCTAGACAACACTGCAGGGTTATTGTAGCATCAGGCCAACCTGCAGGAGAAGTAGGATGTCACTGGGCAGCCGTCCACTGTGTTGTAAACCACCCTCATCTGACTCCTGAGGGGGGGCAAGATGGCATCCTCTTCCATTTGTAAACAGAACATATACGATGGAGCAAAAGATGGGCGTGCCACACTATGGCTTTTGACTGGCAGCGCTAGGAGCCCTGTCTGGAAGCAACCGGAGTCTCCCTGCAGTGCCTCAGTTATGTGGCACGGCTGCTCCCCAGTCTGTTCCCTCCTTCATGCTCTCTGCCTTTGTTTCCATTTTTCTCCCAGCTGCTCTGCGGCATTTTCAAGCTGCCCAGGCTGCAGTAGCTACACCTTCTCTACTCTTCTTATACATTTATGATTTATATGTTTCTTAAATTTATACCCTATCTTTCCACTGAAATAGTGCTTAAGGTGGCTAGTAATAAAATGCAGAAAAGGTGGCATTATAATTAAAATATTAAAACATCCAATAAACCACATCAAATAGAAGAGAAATAGAAGCACACCCATAAGAAATAAGAGCCACTGTGAAACCTTGGACCCAGATGTCCCAAGGGCTCCTCACTTCCTGCTTGGGTGGTGGTGGTGTCCCAGGCACTTCACCTGGCTTTGGGCCTGAAAGAGCAAGGAAAAGTGTAGGTGCACGGAAAGGAAATTGTAAGCAAGCAGAACTCGTGTCATTGCACTACATCATTACCGATTAGTTTCAGCTTCTAATTTTCAGGCATTGTGGAGCTCAAGCCAACATAAGATAGCCTTAGCTATGGTACTAAACCAGGGAGAAAACAAAACAGCTAGAATTTGGGCACAATACTGAGGTAGAGGCAAAACGCTGCCCAAACACTGACAATTAAGTTGTCAGATGATGGGTGGAATGTTTTGCTCTCCGTTCCAGTTCAACCATTTTCCTGATTTGCAATATCCTATAGAATTCAATGGGTGCTGCTTCTGTGGGAGAAGACGAAGGCGATAATTGTGAGGCTCTATGTGGGGCAAAAGGTATGCATTAAGACCCATTGATTCCACCCCACCCCAGTGTATCTTTCTCAAAAATCAAAACCAGCCCTCTGTGACCAAGGGAGGTCAGCGAATGGATTGTATATGATGTTGCTATGTATGTGAATGAATGAATACCTTTATTGAATAAGTCTTCAGACCATTTCAAAAAATCACATAATCATTAAGAACAAACAGACATTACTTAAAATTTATGATTTAAAATTTTAAAACAATGTACAGTTCGTATATGATATATTATATATGACTAACAGTTATTAAGACCCCTTGTATATTACGTTTGATAAAAACTTATTAATTAATCCATTTTTTCTCATTCTTTTTTCCTTATACTGGCTGCTTTAAGAACAAAGAGAGCAATCCTCTGGGTCATAAAATAGTTAGAACCATGTAAGAGGAAGGACAATTTATCCTTGGCTGTCCAGTCTCTCATGCGTATTAAAAACATAGATAGATAATGTTCTCTACATTTTGAATATAAACAACATTCAAGTAAATAGTGGGCTAAATCTTCTATTTCAGGGTTGCCATATATACATGTTATGTATGTGTCTAACTGTTCCGTATCATAGAAACAATTCTAACCACAACTTGCATAGGATATGACAATTCTTCAATAAAGATGGTTAATACGGGATATCTGGGGGCATCCACTCCTGTTCTCCCAGTGCTTACTTCCAGGCATTTTCTTACCATCTGATGAGTTGGGGATTTAACCAGAATTTGGCATATTTTCCGGATCCTGTGGCATCTAGCTCATGGGACTCAAACTAGGAAAGTTTTGTGAAATATGACCAATTCCAAAGTAAGTTCTTTCTGTTTGTGTGTTCACATGATCATTTTAAAAAGTCATTGTACAGCCACCAAATATTGCATCCAAACTGAATCAAAGTGAGGACCATTTATGTGTAGAAAATACTGAAGAGGGGGAATGAAGAAACCAGTTGTGTTCATCACCATGTTTGACAAGGCAAATCATATCAACTTTCTATTTGTAATGGATTGAGAGAAAATCACAGGGTCCTATTGGTCAGTTGCCTGATTTACCCAAGGAGGGAAGAAGAGAAAACATTCCATGTAGCTTTTTTGCCTGCTTCCACCTAAGCTGCGATGGCTCCTGATTTTTTTAAACAGACCAATGCAGTTATATGTGCAACTGCCCTCGTGATTGGACTTGTCCTGTGAACTGACCAAAGTGTAAAGTGGTAGAGGAACAAGTCATTTAGCAATTGCCTGTGAGCAGGAAAAGGTCAGCCATGGGATCCCTTCTATGTGAGAAAGCAATCCCCATGCTAGCGACATCTTGAAGCATTTTTAATATAAAGAATGCAAATTTTTGCACACGCCTATTTGTTCTGTTGCAAAAGTTGTTTCTAGCTGAAGCACAAAAGGAAATCCAGGGAGACAGGCTAATAGGCATTGAAGGCTGCTAATGAAAAGATTAGGTCCCTGAGCTGTCAAACTTGTCGTCCTTAAGCACATGTTTATGCTTCAAGTCAAACAATCTAATGTGGGTATTTTTACACATATATTAACATGGGTCTATATAGCGATACCACAGACCAACAGTTCAGCATTTGTGTTGTATTCAGCAGATGCAGCCTTTTAGCTGGTGTACTTTGAAAAGAGAGCGAGCGCACAACAGATGACAAGCCAGCGTGGATGCTGATAGAATGTCCATGTGTTAAAGATTATTTCTGAATGCTCATGCTGTAAGATAGAGAGAATCTAATTTTCACTAAAACACTGGCTTTAATGCTGTACGTTCCAGTATCAGTTCTCTGTCTCGCCTTTATACCGTGCATAAAGGATACATTTCTCAGTATTCTGTAAAAAAAGAAAAAAGAAAAAGAAAAGCAAGGTGAGTAGTGCTTTCTGAATTTCTTTGCCCAACCTTCACTATTATTATGGCTGAAGCATTCATGGACTACAGTCCACTTCATCAGATGCATGAAGTGTTATTCTCAGTTACATGAACATATGCTTGGGGAAGATTGTAAAAAGTTAGGTAAGAGGCAAATAAAAGTAGACGTTGACAATTCCTTTATTAACAGTGGCCATTCACAAAACAGTTGGGTGATAACATAGACGCCATCCTTGCATGTGGTGGAGTTAAAAAACAAACACCTTTATCCTTAGACAAGCCATAGCAGTTAGAGCCAACCCTCTTGATGAATTGTACTCATCAATTAATACTAGGTGGGAATCTACACTGGTGTTATTCTAACGTTTTGAATGGGTTACTGTGACGCACAGCGTCACGTGACCCTGGGTCTCCAACGTTGCAAATGAGTCGTACCTACAGGTTCTCTTCCTTAGTTCCAGCGCAGCTACAGATTCATGTGCCTTATTCTACTGGTAATTTTCCTCTCCCAACCCAGAGCTGCTGGGTTTGCTCCACCCACTTCCTGTTCTCCTTCCTTCGCCCTGTTTGCTATCTTATCTGCTACAGCAGATAAATCACACCAGCGTTATACTGTGCAATCACTGACAATTGCATGCAAAGGACTCAGAAGTTTTCCACCTTAGAATCTGCTTTGATCGTGAAGTAGTCCCATGCATCCAGCCTTAATTGTGCTCCTTTTGCAAAAGATTTGCCCCAGCCGCTGCTGTGGGCGCAGGAGCAGGATTTAAAACAAATGCTTACATCTGCGTAAGCTTTATAAAGACACCAAAATTGGCACAGTAATTCAAATACCAAATTTGAATCAAATTGGGTCATCGTTTGATTTTTTTTTTTTTAACATTTCCCCCCTTTGCAAAGGAGCTGAGGAGCACTCAACGGATCGCTGTTGAAAATTAACAAGGGTCCAAAGTCCAAAACTCATGATCAGCAGGGCTGTTGTTAACACTTTTCAATTTGGTCTCCCATCCAAACTCTGACCACACCCAGCCCTGCTTAGCTTCAGCAAAGTGGCTGGTTCCTACACATTCAGGCAATTCCCTGGGACTTGTGTTAAGGTGTTTTGGGAGGAGGTTTGTGTGTGTAAAGCAGTAGAGAAATGAGTACACGCCACCCGGTGGGGGGGAGCAGGGAAAACATGCCCTAACATGAAGGAGCTCATTTGCATATAGTGTTGTACATGCAACAGTCTCTGGCTGCAGAAGGAGGAGCTGAACTTTGACATGGTTAGTGTTGGAGGTGGTTCCTGGTTTGGGCCTGCTGAATCAGCTCTCTTTTGCAGCGCACCCCAGTTCCTGGTTTAGGCCTGCTGAATCAGTTCTCTTTGCAGCGCACCCCAGTTCCTGATGCTGCTGAATCAGCTCTCTTTGCAGCGCACCCCAGTTCCTGGTTTGGGCCTACTGAATCAGTTCTCTTTGCAGCGCACCCCAGTTCCTGGTTTGGGCCTGCTGAATCAGCTCTCTTTTGCAGCGCACCCCAGTTCCTGGTTTGGGCCTACTGAATCAGTTCTCTTTTCAGCGCACCCCAGTTCCTGATGCTGCTGAATCAGCTCTCTTTGCAGCGCACCCCAGTTCCTGATGCTGCCACCTACCATCCACCTTATTGCATGCCTGGAGGATCCCTCTTCATTCACTGTCTCCTGGGCTTGTGAATAAGGCTAAAGGACACAGGCCTCCATCGGCCTACCTAGACCTTGGGAGGGAAATGTGTTAATCAAAAGGTTGTCTCCCATGTTCTATTTTTGTTGCTTGTTGTCAAACTGAATAAATACCAGTACTTATACCTCAGGTGTGTGGGTGAGGTTGCTACTCAGACATCTCTAAATTGGTGTCCCAGGTTTCCTGGGTGGGGGCTTGAGCCTGAGCTAACCTTAAGGGAAAAACAAACAACCCCTAGACGTAGAACCCGGCCCTGGGTACCGACCCAAGGGTTACATGTGTGCTTATGACTATTACCCTTCCGGCTAGGAATGAGGCAGGCAGTGGGTGGAGCAAACCCAGCAGCTCTCACAGAAGAGGGAGAACAACGGAAACAATTGAACCATGTGCCCTGAAGTTCCGTTGCAGCGAAACGTAAGTCACGCTAGTGTGTCCCGTGATACAGAGAAACGATACAGAGAACCACGTTAGAAAGGGACACTAGCAACGTTATAAGACTAGTGTAGATCCGGCCTAGGATGTCTTCATTTAGACTCTTGTCATTACTTGTTGATTGCTTTGCTTATTGCTACAAGCAAAGACCAACAATTCAGGAAATCAAAACTGCCTCATTTTTCTCTGCAGTTCCTTTGGTAATAGACATTGGCCCCGTTCAGACAACACGCTAAACCATGCTGCTTAACCACAAAACGGTAATGCATTAACTATTTTTATTTATTTATTTATTTAGAATATTTATATAACACTCCTCATTTTGTGGTTAAGCAGCATGGTTTAGCGTGTTGTCTGAACGAGGCCATTGATGGATTGTACTGCTGATCACTCAGCTGCCAGGAGCTCAGACTCAAGGATGGTCAACTTCTGTGGGCAGGTAGATAGATGGCAAATGGACAGGCAAGCAATAGTCTGGTACTAATCCACAATCTGTCTGAAGGTGGTAATCTGTAGTGGAGATGGAGAACCTGGTAGACTTCCTCAGCAATAAGCTGTCCACAATGTAGGAAAGCAGATTTGGGAGCTGTGTACCAGACAGTGGAATTAGTTTGACTCCCCTGGGCATGGTGGATTCTGGACAGTTATGTGAGCATTCCAAGTAGAATCTTGTGCAGTTCCGGTAGTCCAGGGAGCAGGGGGCTATGCCTAGGGTTGAAAGATCTCAGGACCTGGCTTTCAGTTTCAAGGTTCAGAGCCCTGACTCTGGGCTTCTAGGCTGACAGCCAAAATCTCCAGGCTGTCAACTAGCCTCAGTCAGGCACGCACATTGATGTCTTCTTCTTTAAAGCCATCTACACATGCCAACTTGGTCCAGATGTGACACCCTGTTGGAAAAGGTGTGTAGTGTGCATAAATGATTGTCAATCTATCCACCTGGGAAAACTGGGAGGGAGGAGTTAAAAAATGAAGAAGTGCCCTCTTTTTGTTTTTTTCTTTAATCTATTTTTCCTGAGCCTTCTCATCCCTAGCTCTGCCCCTTTACTGCTAGGCCCCACCCCTAAACTCTGCTCAGGTATCAAATTTGGTTTTTCAACAATTGGCAACCCCAGGGTGTCACAGGTCCCCGTCCTGTGAGTCTCAAGCTTTTACATTCTGGATACCTAGGAACCCCATCTGCACCTGACATTAGCACTGCTTCCCTAGTTGTGCTTTCTGGCCACATCCTGGTTCCTCAAGGTAAACAATGACAGGCCAACCAAATTGTGGAATTAATGGCTTTCATAGAAATGTACCTTTAAAAGGACTGCACATTATTAGACAAATTGGCCACTTCAACACATGCTTATTATTGGAGTTGGGGGAAGGTGTTTGTCTGTTACTGATAACCATGACCTATGAAGTAAACAAACCTGAATGAAGTGGTGGCACTAATCCTAGCAGTTATTATCCTTTACTATGAGTGAGGGAGAAAACACAGAACAAAAATAAATTATAAATTTCATTTTTTTTAAAAAAAAAAAAGAAAAGAAAAAGATGCATCTCAAGAGTAGTCATTTATTCTCACCACCATTAATTATCAGGGTGGCAGCAGCTATTTTGAGTTCACTTTGTTTATTTTACAGCATTCTGTCACCTGCTGTTTGTTTATGCCAAGTTTATTCCCTGCTTGCGTCTTATAGGACCATTTAGAAGCAAATTTTGCACAGACCTTGTGTCCGCTGCTATCATTTGGGCTGTTATTTTTTTAAAAAAGGCACACCATAATATACACAAGTATACTGTCAAGTAAAAATACATACTTTAAAAAAAGATTGAGCTATCAACTTGAGTTCTGAGGAAAACCAACTGGATGGTAGGTACGACCCCAAACCCCAAAATCTAAAGTTATATTGAGTACATGTATGTTGCTTACAAGAAGAGATGGTTAAGGTACATGTACATTTCTGCTCACGTCTTCCAACAGAGCAACCCCCAAGAGCCTTCAAAAGACCTGTCCTACCTGTGGGACATCCTAGATCCTGAATGTTCAGCTTTTTAAAATGAATCTGTGGCCTTTTTACTTCGAGTGCAGGCAGCATACCTGGTTAGTGGCAAAGGAGGCGGCAAACTCCAATGCTTAGGACAGAAATACATTAATTATGCTCTACGTGTTTCGGAGGGATTTCCCCCTTCTTCAGGAGCTGTTTGTTGTTCTTTTTGAATTTCCTGGTCTCCAAGAACAGTAATATTTCCTTCTTTTTTGAATGCTGTAAACACTGTTTTTTGAGCTTTTGTGGCCTTTTTACTTAAAGTGCAGGCCGCATACCTGGTTAGCAAGATATACAGCTCCTCCTGCCTTCCAGTGTTCTGGAACTGGGATCATGCACAACTCCTTGGACATTAAATAAATAAATAAATAATACTTATACTACCTGGAAGAGAATAAGAACCCGAGAAGGACTTAACACCAGCATAAGGCCCCAAAATAGGGAGGAGCAGAACTTAGTCAGAATGTAATTTCCTCCTCCCTCCCAATCCCCTTTCCTTTTGTGTCATGTCTTTTAGATTGTAAGCCTTTGGGCAGGGACTGTCAAAAAACACTTTTGTAAGCCACCATGAGAGCCTTTTTTGGCTGAATGGCGGCATAAAAATGCTTAAATAAATAAATAAATAAATAATTTTGCAGGACATAATCAGGTGGGCCCCACTTTCAGTGATGCCATAACATGATACAGCCAAAAGAGATCGCTGAAGTTAAACCATTCCAATTGAAGTCAATGGAGAGCCCAAAATGACTGCTGTTGCCCTTCCCCACGCATGTGGCCATAATGAAGTATAGGGTGCTGGCTAGAGTAGTGCTAACATAGCCCCTCTGGTGACAGTGCATAAACTGTCAATGAGAAAAGGATGCACACAGAAATTCCTTGCGATCAGGAATAATTCCTTGCAATCAGGAATCCCTGACAGATGGACAACCATCTGTCAGGGTTGCTTTAGGGTGGATTCCTGCATTGAGCAGTGGGTTGGACTTGATGGCCTTGTACGCCCCTTCTAACTCTGCTTTTCTATGATTCTATGAAGAGCCCTGTGCAGGTACAAGCCTTTCTCACTAACACTGTAAGTGTGGCCACCAGAAGAGTGTGTCCAGGCTGTGCATCAGCATAAGGGCAGGACTAGTGAGTTCAATCCTACTCCTCCCACATGTATTCCACTCTTGCTTTCTTAGCCTTACAGCCAATCATAGCACAGCATGGGTGGTACATAAGCCCCAGCCAAGGAACGCACAACTCAAGTATTGGAGGCAGGGTGGATAAAAATAAATGATTTTTTTAAAAAAAATTAAATTGGATTTTTTAAAAATAAAATGCTTTTTGAGGAAAAAACTACCTAAAGATAGTTTTCTATTCAAGATACATTATAGTCCAAAGGTTATTCATTATGAAATAAGGATTAGTTTTTAATTATGTAGCATGAGGCTGTTTAAATGTTTTGGTAAATGAATTCCATTAATCCATTCACAATATCATGGCTCTTCCGGAGGTTTCTGTAAGATTATTTTTCTCCTTCCAATAAAGTACAGCAGAAAAGTTGTCCAAATATGAATGATTAACCTATTAACCTAGAGATAGTACACCTTGCAATAATTTCATAATTATCTATCTATGATGTATTTCTAATAGTATAACCAAATCAGTATTTTTTGATATAACCGTAAAACTAATCTGAAAAGTTGCTATTCTAAAAATGAAACCTTCATCTGGTTGTAAATATTAAGATTATACCAGCAAGAATGAGTCTTTGGAAACTCTGAGTTGTGTAAAATATAGCGAGGAAGAGTGCACTTTTTTTTTGGGGGGGGGGAGGAAGTCACATGATTAAATCGAGTCTTTCTGAGTAGTGATTTAAATCAAATTGATTTAAATAAAATCCACCCTGATTGGAGGCTTGCTGTATAGGTCTCTATTGCTGTGTACTCACACCTAGACACAGCCAGCACCCTAATAATAATGATACAAATTTATATTGTGCTTTATACCAAAGCACATTCCAATTACCCAAGACATACACAATTTATTTATTTATTTATTTTATTTATTTATTACATTTTTATACCGCCCAATAGCCGAAGCTCTCTGCACAACACAGCAATATAAACAAAAATCAATAAATACATATTAGATAAACTACTAACTGGCTTCTAGTCTGTTTCCAGCTACACTTCAAAGTGCTAGTTAGGACCTATTAAGCCCGATGCAGCCCGGGTCCAGGTTATCTGAAAGACCGTATTCTCCCTTACGAGCCTGCCTGGGCTTTGAGATCTCCAGGGGAAGCCCTTCTCTTGGTCCCACCACCATCACACAGGAGAGGACTGCTCCTGTGCTCTGGAACTCTCTTCCCAGGGAAGCCGGACTCACTTGCTCCATCCTTGATGTGTTTTCGGAGGCAGGCAAAAATTTCCTTGGGCAGGCCTTTGGTGAATAAGCTGGACCTCTGTCTATGCCAAGGACTTTAAAATTGTCTTGTATTTTAAATGTTTTAATATTGGAATGTATTTAATGTATTTTTAACCTTTGTGTATTTTGTAAGGCCGCCTTGAGGCCCAGCATTGGGCAAAAGGCAGGAAACAAATAAATACAATAATAATAAGCAAAATGTAAAATAATTCACAACCACTCCTGAACCTGTTTTGGAATTTGTCTCTTTTGTCTTTCCGCCCACCCTTTTTGTGGCTTTTTAAACGTTTGTGTTTTTTTTCTTCCAGGATGCACATGGCAATGCAGTGCAATTGCATGAAGCTGTTACCTACTTGCATGCTTTGATGACTGTTTTATCTGGTTACATGAGTAATGTGATGGTGTCATCATGTTTGCAGTGCCGGTGCTACCATAGAGGCCACTCAGGCAGCCGCCTAGAGCGCCAAGGTAAGGGGGCGCTGAACGCCGCACCCGGAAGCCGCTCTCCCACAGCGGCTCTTGAGAGGGCGGCTTCCGGGCGCACCGTTCCAAAGCCGCCCACCGTACCCCAGCGTCCTGGCTTCGCTTCGGCTGGGCAGGCGAGATGGTGCCCTGCGCCCAGGTATGCTGGGGTGGGGGTGGGGTGGGTGGCTGAAAGCAGCTCGCATGCCTAGGGCGCAAAATAGTCTGGCCCTGGCCCTGCGTGTTGGCTGCATAGTGTTTTCCGAAGGTTGGATTGGCTGGTGCCACGGTTTGGTTCATTTGCTTGAGTGTTCTTCAGCTACTTGCTCCACAGGCACCTGGTTGTGATGCATATTCTTTTATATTCCTTTTCAGCTGTTTTCTATGAGCCTGCTTTGGGGGTGAACAAATTAAAAGAGCCAGCTCTTCGTGAGCATAATTCAATTAAAACGAATGGGAACTTTATAACAGCAAACGATTAGCTCTGAGATGCGAGGAGTGTTGGGATAGTTTTTTTTTCCTTTCGTTCTAATACTGTAGTGTAGTGTGTACCTGTTACATGATCTATTTAAAGCGGGGGGAGACACTGTTTGCTTATTATGATATCATGTTGTACCTACAAATATTCTTGGGCCTTGGGCTGTCCAGATTCATTTCTCACATTTGTAGAGCTTTCTCCCATTTCATAGATCAGGTTGTTAAAATGAAAAATCAGTGATATATTTTAGGAGGTGTCTGTACTCTTGTTGGCTGCTGGACAGCCATATCACAAGGATTTCCCTCTGGTATGAAACACAGAGCTCTTTCTGTGTTGGTGTGGAATGCAGTAGCAAATCACTGTACAGTGGCCCATAAGAATACCAGCTACCCTTATAAACTTTTTATAGCTGAGGAAAATAAACATGTGGTTTCAGAGCTCTACATAAGCCAGTAGTAGGAGAGTCTGAGCCTGCTTTTACTGAACTAAGGAAGAAAATACTAGCAAGGCTAATAAATAGATGAGGCAGCCAAGGAACTAGGGTTGGAAATATTCAGGAGCAGCCTGAAACTTCTTAGATCATCCTGTTTATTATCTCCAGAATCGTAACTCCAGATCTGCTTTAAACAAATGAATATAATGATCTCTGAGTTCCGTAATTATTATTGCTGTTGAGAACAGGTAGATATAGAGGACAGCCTCCTTCACTCTTTGCTAACATTCTAGTAAACCAAAGAAATTGCCTTATTTTCTTTGCAGATTGGTGTATTCAGCCAAAAAAGTAGTACTTTCCAAATGGGAGAGAAGGAATATTATTAAAAAGGTGTCTTCTTTTTCTAAGAAATAGCAAATTCTTTAATAAGGAATGTCTGCTTATTTTTAGTGACAAAACAACAGTAAAATTCTGAGTTATTATATCTATATTTTGAATGTTTTATGTACCCTATTTCTTCGATTCTAAAACACACTTTTTTCCCCATATAAACATCTCTAAAAATGGGATGCGTCTTAGAATCGCAGGTGTGTCTTAGGTTTTTTTTTCTGTTGGTGTTACTGAAATTAGTGTGTGTCTTACAATCGATGGCATCTTACAATCAAAGAAATACGGTAATATGGTACTATAACTGGTGGTGGTCTGCCAATGTTTTGCTTTATACGTTGCAAGCAATATGTGCCTCTTTGGATTCCTTACCAGGATGGATTGAATCATCATTTTTATCCACCCTGCCCCTGTCCCACATCTTTCCAATTTTGCTCACTTCACTATGTTATACCTAGACAATGGGTAAGGTTTTCTTGTCTCACTGGCAATCAACTTATTGCCTCTTTTCTTTAAGCCATACGCACCCATTTGTTGAATGGCAGCAGTGGGATGGGTTGAGAGAGAATCTTTGAAATATCACTGCTAATCCAGATTCCAGTATAAGTAATGCTATTTCACCAACACAGACTTGTAGGCTGTTGGAAAGGAAGGAAAGGAACTTCTTGTGCAAGCCCTTGAGTCATTGCTGACTCCTAGAGGGACGCCTGCATTCGCTGACGTTTTCTTGGCAGACTTTGTAGAGGGGTGGTTTGCCATTGCCTTCCCCAGTCGCAGTTACCTTTCCCCCAGCTAGCTGGGTACTCATTTTACCCACCTCGGGAGGATGGAAGGCTGAGTCGACCTGAGCCGACTGCCTGAGAACAGCTTCCGCTGGGATCGAACTCAGGCCGTGGGGAGAGTTTCGGCTGCAGTAACTGCCGCTTACCACTCTGCACCACACAAGCTGTTGACAGATTCTAAATAACATTACAGGCCAAATCATGATTAGATATTTTCAGCACTAAAATTCAATAAGTGTTCAGAGTCAGACAAACATACTTGAATATAATCAGAGGAAACTGAAGGAGGAAGGAGCACTAACAGCACCATCTTGTACATGTCTGCTCAGAAGTCAGTCCCATTGAGTTCAATATGGCTTATTCCCAGGTAAGCGGGAATAATAATAATAATAATAATAATAATAATAATAATAATAATTTTTACCAGCCTCTCCCTCTGGATCGAGGTGGGGAACAACATTGAATACAAAAAGATGAAATACATAAAACTGATTAAAAACGTAAGAACGATACATTCTTAAAATCTATTAAGACATCTTAAAATTTGTCTGGGCAAGCCTGCCAGAAGAGAGCAGCCTTTATAGCCTTTTTAAATTCAGAAATACTGTTAAGTTGGCGAATCCCTCCCTGCAGGCCATTCCACAGTCCAGGAGCAGCAGAGGAGAAGGTCCTCTGGGTAATGGTTGTCAGCCTAGTTTTCACTGGCTGAAGTAAATTCTTCCCAGAGGACCTGAGTGTGCGGGGTGGATTAATAATAATAATAATAATAATAATAAAAAAATTTTTATTTCTTGCCCTCTCCATTTTGATCGAGGCGGGGAAAACAATAAATGATAAAATACATAATACTCAATTAAAACATAATATACATTGTTAAAAACATCCTAAAAAAGACGACGATGACGATCCCGCAGGTAACCTAGACCCAAACCATGTAGGGCTTTAAAGGTAATAACCAACACTTTATACTTCACCCAGAAACTAATTTGCAACCAGTGAAGTGTTTTTAAAGTTGGTGTAATATAGTCACCCCTAGGTGTGCAGGTAACCAACCTGGCTGCCATATTTTTAACTAGTTGAAGTTTCCGGACTAAGCACAAAGGTAGCCCTATGTACAGCACATTGCAGAAGTCAAGCCTCGAAGTTACTAGTGTGTGCACTACTGTCTTTAGGTCTGCAGCCTAACCACATAGATAAAGCACCGCAGGACACTTCTAACTCTCTGTGAATTAATTAAGTGCTCACCGGAACCCTGTGACAAAGCAGATAATTTAAATGTATCTCCTGGATTCCCCTCTAGAACCTCAATGTTGACGACTCGTTTTTTATGATATTCTTTAAAATAGGCTGTTTGTAATAAAGGTCACGGAGAGCCCGTTAAACAACTATAGGGGAATGTTGGCTAATATGATTGGATGTGGTTACTAGATTCATGAAAATTATGATTATTCCATTATAAACTTGCTGGTGATTTAAATAAAAAGTGAACAGGATTAGCTCCCCCGCGTATATTGCTTTTTCAAAAGACAAAGGAAGAAAATAATACACTTTTATGTATTAAAAAAAAAAAAAAAGATTCAGCAGGGAACTAAATTACTGTTTGGACTTAGAGCCTGCAACTTGTCTGTACAGACATTACATCTGATGTTTAACTAGCATATTCTTGTGCCAGCAAAAAATGTCTGTCTTCGGTGAGGTCTTCTGGGCTCTAATTTGAGAATTCCAAAAAGCCTGTACACATATCTGCTTCTGAATGAGGTAACTGGCCTGCCAATAAGTGATTTGCAATATGTTTCCCCATGTTTTACATTTTCATCATTTCTTGTTGCAATCCAATACTAATAATTGGAAATCCAGCTTCTCTGTTTAAGCTGGGAATGAAGGAATAGAAGACAGTGCCTCAGGCAAGACTAAAGAAACACTATGTACTTACATGACAGAATCTGAGGTGCTGCAAACACATTTCCCTTGAGATTTTTAGTGCAATTTGCTAGGCAATGAAATAACTATGGCCTTGTTTGGAAAAGATTCCTACTGCCTGACCATGGGAGCTTGGATCTCAGGTAATATGCATTTGAAGGTAGTCGAGAATCTGTGTACATGGTAGTAACACACTGAGAATTTAGAGAAAGGCTCCATTTCTTACTGGTAGAGCACAGGCTTTGTTTGCCGAAGACCTCGGGCTCTATCCCCTGGTGTCACCACTGAAGAGAAGGGTCTAAGGTTGGGAAAGACCCCTGCTGAAGAACATGGTGAACTACTTCGAGGCAGAGTAGATAAAGCTGTTATAGAGGAACTGATGGTTATGTGCTCTAAGTAACATGGATGTGTGTACATTACATACATGTAAACCAAGCATACGTATGACATTGAACTCTATGCCTATGGGGAAACTGGATACCCCTAAAAGCTGAGGGAGTCAGAAAACACAGACAAAGTCTTTGAAGAAAGTTGTTTATTTTATTTAGGAATTTAAGTGAATTAAAATTACATATCCGGGGAATTAGTCATACGTACATCAAGGGAATTAGAATTGCACATCCAAATGACATTAACACCAAGAAGGTTAAAAAAGAAATATATAGAACATTGTAGGTGTGATCAACAAGGGCTGATGGAAGTGTGGCACTTCAAAAAGAAATGAATTAAAACAGCATTAATGAAAACGTGCCCTTAAAGAGGGAGGCAAATGTCAGCCCAAAATCTGTGATCATGAAGTATGTGTGTGGCTAATTATGGGGAAAGGGATAGAAATTCGGGACTGAAAAGAAGATTCAGCCTGGGATGATTTGAATGGGGAACAAACAGGTGCAAGGATTTGGGAAGAAATAGGTGAGGAGACTTTAAAGAGCAACAGAGCACTCCAAAGCTGCTATTTGTGAGATAGACAAAGAAAATGGTGAATTGCCCTTCTGAGCAGCAAGTGTAAGGGTCCTTCCTGATTTGAAAGAATGCCTTCAAAATCCAGAGACTTAGGGTGGTCTTTTATCCCGAGATCTTATCCCTGAGATCTTATTGATATAGGGCGGAATATAAATGTTTTAAATAAATAAATAGAGTGAGTCTCATTTCTACCAGGTTGGCGTTCCCTGCCCATTTGCTTCTAAATTGCAAGAATAGTTGCATAAACCTTCACATTTGCTGGTTGAGTTACTATGACCCTGACTAATGCACTGCTTCCCTAACATCATAGACATATAGTACAATTATGAAAGTTTTCTTTTTTAAGGGAACACCATGTCCCTTGTATGTAGACATGTGGGAGCACAGAATGCATACATGTAAGTGGGGTTTTAGACATGCCAAGTTTGAAGCAGATCAGTTCATTCCTTGATTTTTAGGTGTTGTTTTTTTAAAATCCCCCGCAACCCCCCCCCACATACCCCTCTGATTCTGCGTTAATTCACCCATGCGCATTGAGCAGGGGGTTGGACTCGATGGCCCTGTAGGCCCCTTCCAACTCTGCTATTCTATGATTCTATGATTTATGGATGGAGCTTTTATCCTTTACTTTGCCATAAATGCGTATGGGTGAATTAATGTGGAAACAGAGAGGGGTGTGTGTGTCTGTTTATGGGGGGGGAGGAATGGTTTGAGGGGGAACCTTAAATTTTTTTAAAAGCTGAAGCATTTTTATTAATTCCCATAGGCTATAATTGAGTGGTTATCTGAAAACGGAACGGAGCAGAGAGACAGAGCCACTCCGAAAATCACAGCAGAGAATCACCTCATCAGAGCTCCTCTCCAAATTTCAGGGCAGAGCAGACCCCTACTACACAGGATTGTTGTGAGGATAAATTGAGAGGGCCACATATTCCTTGGAGAAAATGTGGGGGATGAATGTAACAAAGGCAATCTTGTCTGTATATTTCATTATACTTGTTCTAAACACAGTTTAGCCACACAGTATTGCACTGATCTCCGTTGATGTCTCTCCGGGCTTTTGTCATGGCAGCACAGGCATTGTAGCCCGGGTAGCAAGTCAAACTGCCTGGAAGTAGAGGACTGTTTAAAAAAAAAGAAAAAAAAAGAAGCTCTGCCCTCAGGACAACTCTCACCTGGTGAGAGTTTTAAATTGCTCTGGGACTAAGAAAGCAACTCCTTCAGCATCAATCAAAAATTGTATTTCTGATTTATTCTGTTTAGATAAGGGTTTAAGGGGACTGCTTCAGAGTGTCTTTGTGCTCTGATGTGGGTGGAAGTTTATTCAACCACTGAAATAGACCTGTTACACTCCTGCTCCCTTCCTCAGCATGCGCTTTCTGCATGTGACTCAAACATATGGGCCTCATTCAGTTGGAGACTAAACCTTTTTGCTAAAACTCTGGTTAAAAATTATGACCTTGTATAATGAAATCTTTGTCGATGAGAACTTGAAATAGCATCTCAGGCTGCGACTTATAGGCAGAATGATGATGGAAATCAGTTAATCATTCCAGTTCCCAAAATCTGAGTGAGGGAGAGCAAACTGGAATCAAACGAAAAACATCTATTCAGTGAAAGAGTCAAATATAGTAAGGCTGTGGATTTTTTTAAAAAAAGGAAACAGTGAAATGATAGAGCGATAGATCTTGTTACACAGTGGGCTTCCTATTTACTTTCTCCTGAAAGGCTTTCATTGCATTTGCTGCAAATTATTTTAGGTTTAGGGAGTCCAGACTGTAGTTTTTGTATTTTAAAAACAGCTTATTGATAAAATTTTGTTGTGGAAACATTTAGGATGGGGTGGGGTGGGGGCAGGAAAAATCAAATGTCATAATTATTTATTGGATTCTAGATCTACACCAAGCAGGATATAACACTTTAAAAACATTATGTAGTGTGTCCTGGGCCTGAACAGTTGTCATAACCATTATAAACCATTATAAGCAGTAGTGTAGATCCTGCCATGGAAACAATGGATGTGTTCAGGTATAGCTAAATCTGAACACACCCATTACTAAACTGTAGTGTGTTTGCCCTGCTCCCCACACACTCCCAGCACAGCCTTGAGGCGCTTGGAAGTATCTGTTTCCATTCTCAGCTAACCACAGTTTGTTGAAACTGGGACAAACTAAGGTTGGTTTAAACTAGGGTTTGTCTGACCAAGCCACAGTTAAAGTAGAGTTTCTGATCCTGGCTTGTTCAGATAAACCATAGTTTAAAGCAACAGTCATTCCTGGTTTAGACAAGATGAAAAACCACGGTTGGATGCTTCTCCTCACAGTCGCACCATGGTTTAACATTATGTTTGAACCAAGAGCGTCATCACACGGAGGAAAATTGCATTTGCTTACTTTCGCTTCCCTCATTACTTCCTCTTTTGGACACAGCAGGAGATAGTGGCAAGTTCTTCCTTTAAAAAATAAGTCGGACTTACTGGGGTGTTTTTTGTCATGTGAAGAAGGCTAGAAGGGGTGGGAGGCCTTCAGGAGGCGAATGACATCATGAGAGGGACCTGTGAAAATCCATGAGTAATGAGCGTGCAATAAAACACTTGTCTGATGGAGCTCAAAGCCAGACTGAAGAATAGCTACATCTGCAGCCTCCTCTCAGGCTATTTGCACCTGCCTGGGAGAATTCCAAACATTGCTTGTGTCCATTTTCCATCTCTTTGCAGGAACGTTGATGGATGGGAGAATACTTGCATCACTGTCTCTTATTAGTCCTCACTTCTCTGGATTTAGAGACATGTCGTGGAGTTAGCACCAGTTTTCTCACCCTGATGCAGACGCAAGGCACTAGGCACAACTCACCTGCATCTTGTGCATTGTTGGAGGAGTAAAAATCTTGTGTTTTGTTGTCACCAAACTTGGTAGACAGGAGCAGAGGTGAGGAGAGATAAAAAGAATGCACGAAGGGGGAGAGAGAAACACAGATCTTTTAAAAGGAAAAAGGGCAAAGCTCTTGCAGTTCCCATGAGTACTAAGTGACATGAAAGCTGTGAACTTTCTGGCTCCTGTTTCATCTCAGCTATAAAAATGCTAGTCTGGCCTTCCACAACTTGGTCCCCTCCAGAAGTTTTGGACTACAACTCCCATTGGACATGGTGGCTGGGGCTGATTGGAGTTGAGATACAAAACATGTAGAAGGCATCAGGTTGGGGAAGGTTGTGCTACTTGTTCTCACTAGAATGCCTCTCTTAATACTGACCATTTATATTATAAGGGTTATTGAGATAATGTAGGCAAAACACATAAATTTTTTGAAAGGTAATATTTTGCCCTCTCCTCTTTCCTTTGTCGCTGCTCTGTAGACTCTGAAGTTGTGGCCTGCAGTTCACTCCTGTCATCAACTCTTGACTCTCTCGGTGAACTCGGCACTGGCTCACTCACTGCATTCAATAGCGTTGCTCTTACTCTCCTGCAGCTGATGCCTCTGGAAAAGAACAAAGGAGCGTGATGATTTCATCCATTATAAATTCATGCTGTCCTCCTCTTTGTTTGGCATCTTCCTGGCCAAACAACATTCCTACCCTTCTCTGATCCACACCAACTTTTCAGATCCTTTTCTTGAGCTTTCATGCCATGCTAAGACCTGCCCCATTGCCTTCCAGCTCCCCACGTCTCACTATCTCTGCTCCTCTTTTTATGCTAATCCCCAAACCATGTGCTGTGATCCATCCCTCTCGCTCCTCTGAGCCCCTCCTGACTCCTAGTTGTCATTATCCATCACATCACTGCCTCTCCCTCTCTTCTGGTTCCTTCCTTACTGTGTTCAAACATTCCCCTGCCTCTCCTGTCGTTAAAAAGGATCATCCTTAACTCACCTTGCCTCTCCAGCTACTACCCAGGCCCTTTCTACACCTAACGATTATCCCAGAAAAATGGAGGGATCCCCTGTGGGTCATTTGCATGCACACTCATGATCCTGGGACGATCCCTGGAAAAAAGGCAGGTGTAGAAACGGCCCCAGTCTCCCTTCTGCCCTTTACCTCCAACTGCGTGGAGTGTGCTGCTTAATCCTGTTATCTTGATTTTCTCTCCTCTTGCTTCACTCTTGACCCTATCCCCTTCAATCTGGCTTCTGTCCCTGTACTGAAACTGCCCTCATAAAAATCACTGACAACCTCTTCACGGCAGAATTTAAAGGTCTCTATTGAGCCTAGGTTTTTCCTGATCATTCCTCTGTCTTGGAAACAGTTGGTCACTCTTTTATGTCATAGGTTTACGTAGTTTTTTCCTCTCGTGATTCTCCCAACTTGTCTAATCAGTCCTTCTTAGCTGTCTACTCTCTCTCTCTTTCATACACACTATTCCTGGTTGGTCTCATCAAACAACATGGGCTTTCAGAAGCACCTATATGCTGAGCTCACCCACCTCTAATCCTCTATCCCAGAACATTCCTCCTTCCTCCAACGATGCACGTCCAACCACCTCTTTGGTATTTCTGCTTGAATGCTCCATCATCATCGTCTGAAACTCATTGTGTCCAAGACTGAAAGTTGCAGCGCTGTGCTTAACTCCCCCCTCTCCATGTACACTGTCCCATTGACAGCAGCCCTGTGCAGGCATTTGCCTGTGGTGCGCAGAGGATTAGACTCGGAAGGTGAACATGTGTACATGAAAGCCTTGCACCCAGCTGCTTTAGCATGAAGGTCTCAAAGGGCATTGTGAGCACATTCAGCTGAAGGCTCTTACAAAGCCCCCTCCCTTGGGAGTCCTGCTTTATCAGGGTTGCTAATAATGGGTAGAGTTAGAAGGGCATTCAGGTGATTGCACTTATAACTCTCCTTCAGAACTTTGTGCTGATGCATAAAGTTTTTCAAAGCAGCCAGGCATGCGGGGACAATGAGGTGTGGCTTGTATGCCTGCCCACATCCTCTTCCCTAGTTCAGCCCTACTCATGTTGCAGGCAAACACCAGTATAGGGCCAGTTTGATCATCCAACCTGTTGATCAGGTGTCTCTCTTTGGCTTGATCTTTGTCTGTTTTCTTCTTTCCTTATCTTCAGTCCGTCTCCAAGTCATGTTGCTTCTCCCTTTACAATGCTGAAAGAACATGGCCCTTCCTCTCTGTCCCTTTGGCAAAACCCTACTCATCACTCACGTAAGCTATTGCAACCTTCTCTTCTCTGGTCCTGCAGTGCCTCACCTTGTTCCCTTCACCTCTGTCCAACACTGTGTTTCCAAAACCATTGACATCTCCTGGGAGGCCCTCCTTAAATCCTTCCACTGTCAACTCTTCCACTTCTAAATCTAAGCATAAGCTCCTTGTCACTTCAAAACCCTCCGTGGCTTTGGCCCTCCTTTTTTCTTTGCTCTTATATCTTGCTACATCCCTGCCTGCTCTACCACCCTCCTTCAATTGATGCCACCTGAGCTGCCCCTTATGCTTGGACCTGTCTCCCAGAACACTGCTCTCACTGCTTTCTAATCCCTCCTCAAAACCCACATTTTCCATGAAGCCTTCAGCACAGGCTCTTGCTCAAAACATCCAGATATTTAATCACCGCTACTCTCCGTTTAATATATCTTTCAGTCATACCAAAAGTTTGACTTTACTGAGGTTTAGCTGTGACCAAATGGAAGCACCAGCTGAGGAAATTTTAGCTTTGATCAAGCAGGTCTCAATGCTGCTGCTGTAGGATCTGTGGAAAACTTCCGGAAACCTCCAGAATAGAACGAAGTGTTCTGAAAATGTGGAGCACTCGCTGGAAGGTCACCAGAGGTCAAGAACAATCCAGAACATGTAGCAAAGCACAGATTGCATTCTGGCAGCAAGAAATCAATGGAACTAAACAAAGGATGAAAAAAAAAGTAGAAACCACGTTCAGGGAACGAGATCTCAGTGGGGATGGAGGAAGTGATCAAAGACAAGAAGAAAGCAAGCGTGGTGGTAGTGGTGGTAAGAGGGCATGCCCAGACATCCTTGCAGGCCAGATTGGATGACATGGATGAACTGGAGGTTCTCCATCCCTGCTGTAATTCAATGTACACATTGATTACACGGCATAAATAATAATGATTGAATTGATGTGATATTTGAATTGACAGCCATGCTCTGTCTTCAGAGGCTATTGCAATTTGAGACTAGAATGCTGTGCAAGGTGGCAAATGAAAGTTGGCAAAACAGCTGTAAACTATGACTTACGTGTGTTTGGAAGCTCACACTATTGTTTGGGTTCTAAACTGGTTTGGCTTGGTGTCTGAATTTAAATTATATTTTCCTCAAGCCTGTTCAGGATTTTGGGCTTGATGTAAGTAACTGAATATGTCAGCCTGTAGCATGCAGTATGGTGGCTTGGAAATCTTGCTCTTTCATTGGTTTTGATGTGTGTTTGTGGACGGATCTTAGTTGAAGCTTATTATGTGTGGACCATGCATTATTTCCTTAGTTAACTTTATTCCCTGACAGTGGGAGTAACCTAAATTAAAATAGGGAGATGAGCAATTATTGGGGTTTCTTACCTTGAATAAGGACAACTGACACACCATTTAATGGGAGCTGACAGCTAAATACCCTGCCACAGCAGTAAAGTGTTGAACAATGCATATGAAAATAAACAGCCCAAATGAAAGCTATTTCTGCAGAGGCCTTTGGCATGCTTTCTCAACCCTAGGCAGGTTATTTGAGATGGTAATTGCTGCCAAAGAATCTTTTATTTTCTTTTTTAATATACCTTATGAGATTTACCTCAAGGCGAAATGGAGTGCTTTTATGGATACGCTTAACTTCAAAACAAGCAAAATCAATACCAGAAAGAGCAAAGCTGTCTTATGCAGCTTAGCTGATGCTTATTAGGGTGCCTCCAAAACCTCAGTTTAAGTTGACTGGCAGGACCGGGAAGAGCAAGGAGGTTTGGGTTTGGGTTTGTCATGGAGGCATCCAAATCCAAAGGGCTTGCAACTGCCTGGGCCCCAGCGTCTCTCCTGCAGCTGATGTCAATTTATGCTGCACCTATGGGATCAACAGGGCCCTCCAGTTGATTTACAACCTAAAATTCAATATACATATTTGGGCTACAAGGCTATGCACACTTCATTGAAATTAGTGGGATTTCACTTCCAAGTGAGCTTGCATAGGATCTGAATGCACACAATATTAAAATCCATTGTTAAACACAAAAAGCAAAGAGACGATTCTTTAAAGATGGGTATTTACAAGCAGCCATCTTCTGTGGAAAAGATCTGTGCTGCCAGGGAGAGGCTAGAAGCCATGCACAGTGCCTAGAAAACCACACTGAAGCTGCTCCCGGAGCAAGGAGGTCACCTTATATTTGTGTGCAAGGTGGTGGCTTCTAACTGCGCCTTCCTCTGTAGGCTTTGTGACTGCATGAAAGGCACAAGGCTGGGACATCATCACATCAGGGCATCGGGCCAAATTCATGCTGGCGTCCTTGTGTGCTTGGAATTCCTGGAGTTTTACAATGTTGTGCCCTTTTGTCCATAGGAATAGGGTTGCCACATGTCCTGGAAAAATGGGAATGTCACGGTTTCCAAGCATTTCCAAAATGTCCTGGCTGGGCAGTCAAGAATCCTGGATTCCTGGTCCAGCCAGCCGAAGAAATTCCAACCTCTGAAATGGTGCCTTGAGCCTGCTCAGTGGAGTGGCAGCAGCAGCAGAGATGCATTCATCGGGCACCTTTTCCAGAGCACCGCTGCTCCTCCACAGGTTCAGCTGAGTCACTCACCATGACTCACCTTACTGCGGCTGCGTAGAAGAGGAATAACAGCAAGGAAAGGCGCACTTGCTCTCCTCAGGCTGCCTGAGTGCCATGCAATGCAAAGGACTTTGGTGAGCGTGGCTGGTTGTGGTCACAGCTTTAGGGTAAGCGCCCGGCGGAGCTGCTGGGTTATTTGTGGGGGAAGAAAAATAATTTTGTGGAGGTGAGTGGGAGTGAGTGAGTGTGTGTGTGTGTGTGTGTGGGGTGAGTGTGAAGGAGAGGAAAGAAGAGGGGAGGAAGAAAAGTCCCTCCCCCAAAAACCGCCCTTCAAAAATCTACCTCCTTGGATTTGGGTTGCAAGCCTCAAATTTGTTACTTGGAAGTAAGTTGCAGTGAATTTATGATGTCTGGTTTTACAGTTGTTGATGTTTTAATTAAAACATTGTGCTTTGCAGAAACGTGAAGTAGCTTTCCTTGTATACTCTTGTGTCATGCGTAGGAAAATATTTCTCAAAAAGAAAGAAAACAACAAAAACATTACTTTGCAACAAAGCACAAAAGCAAGCTTCAATTTTAACTGAATAAATACAGTAAAGTAGATTTTCCTCTAGATTTTAAACACACACACACACACACACACACGTACGTAACAGTGCGATCCACCTACGATCAAATTATTTTAGCTACCCAAACTTATGCATGTTTAATTAGAGATAGTTTCCACTGAACTCGCTGGGACTTACTTCTTACCCATTGTCTTACCCATTGTTTGCTTCCAGGTAAATGTGCAGGGAAAAGCTGGTATTTAGCATTCTCCCATTGAAACCAATGAGATCACAGAAACCCATGCATATTTGCTCAGAAATAAGTCCCAGGGGGGATCTACACTACTGCTTTAAAGTGCTTTATAACAGTTTTGACAACTGTTGGGGCCCAGGACACACTGCATATACAGGTTTCAAAACGTTTTCAAAGCGCTTTAAAAGTAGTAGTGTAGATCCACTCCCACTGTGTTCAATGAGTCTTACTCCCAGGTAAGCATTCATGGAATTGCAGCCTTAAAAGTGCTTCACTTTGGTTGGATCATGCCTTGATTTTAATTTGGGCTGTGTGGGGCGGGGCGGGCAGGTGGGTTGCTTTTTAAATATGTCTAAGAAAATCATCATTGTTATAGTTATTGTTTATAATTCATTTTGATCTCTTCAGCTAGTGGCGCTGAACAGTACATATTCTGCTAGAGCCACCACTTGAACATGAAGTAGACGGCTACTTTGGAGTTAAAAGATATCTTTTAATATTGATATCCTTAATATCCTATGGTAACTACTTGGGTGATTGCTGTGTGTGTGTGTGCGGGGGAGTGTAAGTCTCCATACTGAAGTCTCCTCTAGCTTTTGAGAACTAGTGGAGAAATGTAATTTAGTGTCATTTTTTCTGTTTGATTGCTTAAACTGTTCTTTGCCTATTATTTATTTGCGGGTGCTTAAGTACTTTAGGCTGCAATCCCATGCATACTTACCTGGGAATCAGTCCTATTTAACTTAAAAGGATTTGTTTCTGAGTAGACACAGATAGGATCGCACTGTTAGATAACTAAAGCTTAGATAGATTTCTTCCTTCCTTTCCCTAGACCTTTAGGTATTGCTCAGTTTTTAAAAGAATCCTACCCACCACCACCACCCAAAATAAATTGTCCCGGTTTTGTGGATTCAGAATATGGCAACCCTACATAGGAAGCTGCTTTATACTGTGTCAGACTCTTGGTGCATCTGAGCCCAGTGCTGTTGACACTGACTGGCAGTGGCTCTCCACAGTTTCAGGTAGGATTGTTTCTGAGCTCTATCCGGGGATGCTTGAACCCAGAATCTTCTGCATACCAAATGTGCGCTGCCACTGAACTATGGCCTCTTGGAGGCAGGACCTTCTGGAGGCTGAGCTGCAGGGAGAGAGGTCACCTGTTAGGTTTATGTTAGGAGCTGCTGGTGTGCTGAGAAATGGCCTCAGCTGTGGATAGGTCTAGACATCACCAGGGATTCAACTTCTTTATATTCTAACCCCCACCCCCACCCCCAAATCCTAATTGCAATCTACCTCTGGCCTACACAATGTAGAAATACTGTTCATTTCCCGTCGACAACCATGCCACATTCATAAACTCCCAGGCCTCCTGCTCCTCTAGGGTTATATGGCTCGGATTTGTGTTACAGTACCTCAAAGAGAATCATCTTTCTTTCCCATTACATCTGAAGCCTAGAGCTTGGAATGGCCAATGCCTTCTCTCATTTGCAAATGCAACACTTGCAGGACTTGACACCCTCAGCAAGGGCCAGGCAGGACAGGATGCCACAGATGCTTTGGAGGTGGGAATGATATGATCCAAGCCATGGGGCTACTCCTATGCCACCAGATCTAGGGGGACTTGGAGTCATTAAAATCACATGCCCCCAAGCTGACAATTATCTGGTCCGAGATGTCAGAGAGGAGAGAAGGGATCATTGCACCCCAACAGGATTGATAGGGGCAGCCCAAGCTGCTGCTGGGTTTGCTTCTTTTCCTCACCACGGGGTTAGGCACAATCTGCCACACCTGTATTGAGGTGATGGTGTCCACCTGTGAGCAAAGTATTCCTCTGGGATCTGCAGCGGGGCCCTGTACAATTTATAGTCGGGAAGTGTGGGAGGTTAGCCTAGCATAAATGGCTTACTCTTATAGTATGGCCACCCAGGATGGTGAATGGTTTACACTAGAGAGCACTGTGAGGTACCTCTTCTGGCCAACCTGCTCAAAAGATGGAGGCAAGAAACAGCTCTTCGGCCTTCTAGTCCACTGAATGCTGGCAAGCCGGGGATAGGCTGGAGTCACTGGGGGTTCAGCTCACCTTCATGGTGGATAGGTAATAAGTCCATACCACCTGTTGGTTGCTCTGGTGCGTTGAGCCAGGATGAGATCACCCAGCCTCATACTAGGGCCTGTAGAAGAAGTCTTCTGGGGCTAGAGGGTGCCCACAATTAACCCGAGAGCGTTGACTGCTGCAGATCCTTCAATATTAGTCAATGCGGTTGTGTCCCTTTCCCTAAAGGCTTGTCTTATGTCTTCATTCCAGGTGGGGGAACAAGGATGTAACAGGTATTAGAAAGTTGTTATTCTGAAAATGTTATGACCAGTATTATAACATTGTTTTCAGGTAAAACAGAGTGCCTTCCAAGTAAATGAGTGTGCTTCTGTGGGTTTATGGAACAGAAACCCAATTAATTGCACTTGAAGCTGAAAAATAGTGCTCCGAGGCCGTTCACTGTGTTCCATGCATTTCTCACAAATAAACATAACTTTTAACTAGTTATTTTTTAAACTTAGCTTTTATCTAGTTTAAATTTGAAATAATATTTTTTTTACTTAACTCAAGTAAATGTTAAAAGGTACTAACTTTTAACTTTAACTAAGTTAAATTTTTCATTAACTTTACCCATGACTGAATGGAAGAATATTAAGTCAGTTGAGCACGTGTGTGTGTGTGTGTGTGTGTGTGTGTGGGTTTCAAATATTTTTATTGGAAGTGCAGCAGCCACAGAATACGCTATTAATTTCCCCCCAAGAACATCTTTCTCTTCCTGTGACATAATATATGGTAAGAGACAGCTACAGCATGAACATTTATTTTCTTTGGCAGCCTTCAAGTGAGGCTATAATAAAATTGCAGCATATTCTTTATACACAACACCCTGCCTTTCACAACTTTTACCTTTAGGCATGCATATCTAGTCATGTCCAACAACTGTGGCTTAAGCAATACACGGCTTAAACAATAGGGGTGCAGGGAACCCTTTGAGATTAGAAGGCCAAAGAACAGGAACATTAATCGGGTAGACTTCCATTTTTCAATCATTGTTCAAGGGGTAAAATTTGAATTCTACTTTAACCATTTTTTGGACGTTGATTTCTTTACTGTATACAACAGAAACATGGTTCAAGAAGCAGCTGTTGACATTGACTTGGTTTGCACATCACACTAAACCACAGTGCGTTGTTATCATGGGTGGTTGCAGGGTGGCTTAGTGTGACATCCAAACCCAGAGCATTTTTTTCTGTTGTGCGTTATTTTTCACAAACAAGCTATCCTCAGAACCCGCAGCTTGTAATAGGTTTTGTTTTTATTATTATTATTATTATTATTATTATTATTATTATTATTTATTTATTTATATAGCACCATCAATGTACATGGTGCTGTACAGAGTAAAACAGTAAATAGCAAGACCCTGCCGCATAGGCTTACAATCTAATAAAATCATAGTAAAACAATAAGGAGGGGAAGAGAATGCAAACAGGTACAGGGAAGGGTAAGCAGGCACAGGGTAGGGAAAAACTAACAGTAGAAAGTAACAGTAGAAGTCTGCACAACATCAAGTTTTAAAAGCTTTAGGAAAAAGAAAAGTTTTTAGCTGAGCTTTAAAAGCTGCGGTTGAACTTGTAGTTCTCAAATGTTCTGGAAGAGCGTTCCAGGCGTAAGGGGCAGCAGACGAAAATGGACGAAGCCGAGCAAGGGAAGTAGAGGCCCTTGGGCAGGCGAGAAACATGGCATCAGAGGAGCGAAGAGCACGAGCGGAGCAATAGTGTGAGATGAGAGAGGAGAGATAGGAAGGAGCTAGACCGTGAAAAGCTTTGAAGGTTAACAGGAGAAGTTAACAGGAGTTGCTTGTTTTTAGGGTTGCTTGTTCTCAGCAGGCCATTTTTATCATGGCTTGCCAGGAACAACTAGAGCCACGATTTTGTAAACCACCCAGAGAGCTTCAGCTATTGGGCAGTATAGAAATGCAATAAATAAATAAATAATAAATAGCCATCCAGCAAGAGCAGCAAAAAAAACCTTCCCCCTCCTTGTGATCCCACTAATGCCATTGCCATTGTCCCGGATCTCTTCTCAGTGCCCTTCACCTCAGGATGGATAAAAAAAATAATCATAGAAATCTTGAAGAAATCTGGGAGAGTGTCCCAAACACATTCACATTTTTTCCTGGTCCTGTTTTCTGACACCTAGCTGAGCAGAGCACAGGAGCTGTCCCAGCTGGACTAGAAGCTGCATAAGGAAGCCAGCTCCCAGAGAGCAAGTGATCAGGGCGAGCAAGCAGGAGTTTGTCAGGGGGAATGTAGTGGAAGAGGAGACCAAGGCAAGGAGGAGAGAGGCCTCAAGTAAAGCCAGGAGGCTGCCTATTCAAAGTGGTTGTGTGCTTGACATGTGCTCTTCAGTGCCGATTCAAGGGGCATGTCCTGAGCGCTGCTGCTGGGCCTGAAGGGGTGTGGCCTGATTGCTCTCAGCAGCTGAGTGGGTGGGGAGTCTCATTCTGTTTCCTGACTCCTAGCTGAGCAGAATAAGCTACCCCAGCTGGACTACAAGCTACATAAGGAAGCTAGCTCCCAGAGAGCAAACGATCAGGTCAAGCAAATGAGTTTGTTGGGGGAGGTATAGTCGAAGAGGAGACCAAGGCAGAGAGGCCTCAGATAAATTCAGGAGACTGCCTGTTCAAAGACACCATGTGCTTCTGAGAGCTGTGATTGAAGGGACATGTCCTGAGAGTTGGTTCTGGGCCTGAAGAGGCATGGCCTGATTGCTCTTGACAGCTGAGTGGGCCAGGAGTCTCATTCTGTTTCCTGATGCAGAGCAGAGGAAGCTGCCCCAGCTGAGCTAGAAGCTGCATAAGGAAGTGAGTCCCCAGAGTGAAAGAGAGAGAGAGAGAGAGAGAGAGAGAGAGAGAGAGAGAGAGAGAGAGAAATCAGAATGAGCGAACAGGGAGAACTAACAGGAGTTTGTATGGGGAGATCAAGGTGGAGGTCCCTAGCCAAAAAAAAAAAAAAAAAGTTTTCTTGTAACATACTCATATCGTAGGGGACTCTGCTGTTAACCTTCAGGGAGGACAGGACAAAGTACAGGCTATTCCAATGCAATCGGAAAAGCAGAAACAGAAAGGAATAGAGACTATGGATGGAAAGAATTCTTCAGTGGTGGTGACCTGCAAAGTGTGTGCAATGTTTGTGTCCTTGCCTGAGATCAACCTGCAACTAGTGCAAGCTGGTTGCATTATTGGAAGAAAAAGTGAGTGTATTTGAGTGGTGAGTGTCCACCCTCCAAGGAATAAGAGAAGATGAAGTGTTCTTGGACAGAACGGTGGAACTGCACCAACAAAGAAGTGCAGGAGGTGGAAGAGCAACAGCAAGTTGAAGCAGAAGCGGGGAATGCTGAGGTGAGGAAAGCTGAAGAAGAGGAAACTTCCTGGAAAAGGGTGACAGGAGCAGAAGAACTAGAAGACACTCTGCACCAGTGGAACCACTAGAGCTATGTGACCACTTTCAGGTCCTGGAGGATGAGACTGGAGGAAAGTCTGCAGAGGAAGAATTACAGGGGAACCTGTGCAACAGTGAGCAAGAGGCAGAAGGTCAGTCAAGCAGAGGCAACAATACTCAAGGCCTTCAACATGAAGAAGAGAAGAGTGAGAGATGCCCTGCTGCGTGGGATTGAAACCCAAATATGTCACGAAGACCCATGGACTTGCCAGGTATGCGGTCTCCTGGAAGACAAATTAGACATGTGACTGAAGGGTTGCCAAAGCTCATAAAGCCCACTGACACATATCATTTTCTTCTCATCCATTTTGGGAACAAATGATACTGCCAAGCAGAGCTACGAAGAAATTATGTCAGACTTTGAAGCTTAGGAAAGGAAACTCAAGAACTTTGGGGCCCAAATAATTCTCATCCATCCTTCCAGTTATTGGAAGAGCAATAGAAAGGGAAAGAAAAATACTCTGGGTGAATGACTGGCTATGAAGGTGGTGCTGATGTGAGAGATTTGGTTTCTAGGACCACTGGCTGTGCAACTTGGAAGATGGAGTCCTGGCAAGGGACAGGTTGCACCTCACAAGGGCTGGGAAGAATGTGCTTGGCTACGGCATGGAGGGCTTTAAATTGAATCCTATGGGGAAGGAAGGTGTAAATTTGGAGGCAACAAGGGATGAAGGCTAATGCACCATAATAGAGAGAATAGCTCTAACAGCCCCCCAAAATAGTTTTGAAAACAGTATAGGAAATAAACCAGACTATAAAGCACATTGTCTTCGATGGCTATATACTAATGCCCAGAGTATGGAACACAAAGAGAACAAACTTGAACTCTTATTGCATGCAGGCAAATACGACTTGGTAGGTATAACTGAAACTTGGTGGGATGACTCCCATGACTGGAATATAGCAATTGAAGGATATAACTTGTTCAAAAAGAACAGAAGAAATAGTAAGGGAGGCAGAATCACACTATATGTTAACAATATTTCTCCCTGTGTGTGGCCTGATTGCTGTGGCCTGATTGCTTATTGTACTCTGTACTCAGCAATCAGTGGCCTGATTGCTGTTGATTGTTGTTGGCCTCCCAGTGACCTCATTCTGTTTCCTGACTTGGAGCTGAGCAGAAGCAGGGAAGAGCAGCTGGCCCAGCTCAAGTAGAAGCTAGAAAAGTAAGCCAGTTCCCAGAGAGCGACTAAACAGAGAGCGGGCTAACAGGAAGAGCAAACAGGAGTTTGACAGGGGGAGTTTGGCAGGGGAGGTCAAGGGGAAGGCCTCTAAGGAAAAAAAAAGAGGGGGGGGAAACAAAGAAAAACATAAAGAGAACCCCCCCACAAAACCACAAATCATCATCATCATCATCATCATCATCATCATCTTATTTTCCCTTAAGACATCCTCATATAGTTGTGTACCTTCAGAAAGGACAGGACAAAGCAAAGGCAATTCCACTATAATCAGAAAGGAAAAAACAAAGCAGAAATAGACAATATGGATGGAAAGGAGCCCCTAGAGGTGGTGACCTGCAAAGGGTGTGCAATGTTCGTGTTTCTGCCTGAGCTCAACATGGCGTATACCTGCAACAAGTGCAAGCTGGTGGCACTTTTGGAAGAAAAAATGAGAGGACTTGAGCGGCGAGTGTCCACCCTCCAAAGAATAAGAGAAGACGAGGAGTTCTTAGACCGAACAGTGGAACTACAACAGCAACAAGAAGCACACAAGATTGAAGAGCCAGCTGAAGCAGAAGTGGAGTATGCTGAGGGGAGGAAAGCCAATGAAGAGGAAATTCTCTGGAAAAGAGTGACAGTTAGGAGCAGAAGAACTAGAAGGCATTCTGCACCGGTGGAACCATTAGAGTTAAGCAACCGCTTTCAGCTTCTGGAGGATGAGTCTGAAGGACAGTTTGCAGAGGAGGAAGTACAGGAGACACCGTGCAACAATGTACAAGAGGCAGAAGGTAGGTCAACCAAGAAGAAGAGAAGAGTAGTCGTTGTGGGAGACTCCCTGCTGCGTGGGATTGAAACCCAAGTATGTCGTGAAGACCCATGGACTCGCCAGGTGTGCTGTCTCCCTGGAGCACAGATTAGAGATGTGACTGAAGGGTTACCGAAGCTCATAAAGTCCACAGACACACACCCCTTTCTTCTCATCCATGTGGGAACAAATGATGTCGCCAAGCAGAGCTACGAAGAAATCATTTCAGACTTTGAAGCTCTGGGAAGGAAACTGAAGAACTTTGGGGCCCAGGTAGTTTTCTCATCCATCCATCTTGGAAGAGGATTAGAAAGCGAAAGAAAAATACTCCGGATGAACGACTGGCTACGAAGGTGGTGCCGACGTGAGAGTTTTGGATTCTAGGACCATGGGCTACGCTACTTGGAACATGGACTGCTGGCAAGGGATGGGTTGCACCTCACAAGGGCTGGAAAGGATGTGTTCGGCCACAGCATGAAGAACTTGATCAGGAGGGCTTTAAACTGAATCTCATGGGGGCAGGAGACGTAAACCTCGAGGCAACAATGGATGAAGGCCAAGGCACCACAGTACAGAGAACAGCTCCAATAGTGCCCCAAAATAGTGTCCACAACAATGTAGGAACAAAGCCAGACTATAAAACACATGGTCTTCAATGTCTATATACTAATGCCCAGAGCATGGGAAACAAACAGAACGAACTTGAACTCTTATTATATGAAGGCAAATACGACTTGATAGGTATAACTGAAACTTGGTGGGATGACTCCCATGACTGGAATATAGCAATTGAAGGATAAAACTTGTTCAAAAAGAACAGAAGAAATAGTAAGGGAGGCAGAATCACACTATATGTTAACAATATTTCTCCCTGTGTGTGGCCTGATTGCTGTGGCCTGATTGCTTATTGTACTCTGTACTCAGCAATCAGTGGCCTGATTGCTGTTGATTGTTGTTGGCCTCCCAGTGACCTCATTCTGTTTCCTGACTTGGAGCTGAGCAGAAGCAGGGAAGAGCAACTGGCCCAGCTCAAGTAGAAGCTAGAAAAGTAAGCCAGTTCCCAGAGAGCGACTAAACAGAGAGCGGGCTAACAGGAAGAGTGGAGTTGCACTATATGTTAAAAATACCTATCCCTGCACAGAAATACAGGCGGATCAGACTGGGAGCTCCATCGAGAGCATCTGGATTAAAATAAATGGGGCAAGGAATAAAAAGAACATGATAATCGGAGTCTACTACCGACCACCCAATCAAGGAGGAGACGAGGATGAAACTTTTGAGAAACAAATTGCCAGTGTTTCAAGGAAGTGTGATGTAGTAGTGATGGGGGACTTCAACTACCCTGATATCTGTTGGGAGACCAATACTGCCAAAAGTGGCCCTTCCAAGACATTCCTGACATGTGTGGGTGATAACTTTCTCCTACAGAAAGTGGAGGAAGGAACTAGAGGATCAGCAATCCTTGACTTGATATTGACCAATAGGGATGACTTAGTGGATAAAGTGGCAGTTACGGGAACTCTGGGGGAAAGTGACCACGCCATACTTGAATTCTTGATTATGAAGGAGACAAAAGTTGAGTGTAGCCATACACGTACTCTGGATTTTAAGAAAGCTGATTTTAATAAACTCAGAACTATGATATGTAAGGTCCCATGGCAAATGAGCCTAATGAGAAAAGGAGTGCAGGGTGGGTGGGAGTATTTAAAAAAGGAAATTTTAAAGGCACAGTTACAAACAATTCCAACAAGGAGAAAAGATAGAAGACAACAGAGGAAACCAATGTGGCTCCACAAACAGCTTAGAGATGACCTGAAAACAAGAAGGGATACATATAGGAAGTGGAAGGAAGGCCAGGCTACAAAAGAAGAGTACAGACAAGTGGCGCAGAAGTGCCGAAATGGCGTTAGGAAGGCTAAAGCTGTGAATGAGCTGAGATTATGGAGGGATGCTAAAAGCAATAAAAAGGCTTTCTTCAGATACGTGAGTAGTAAAAGACAGAGGAAAGAAATGGTGGTTCAACTGCTTAATGAGGATGGCAAATTGATAACAGACGACAAAGAAAAGGCTGAAGTGCTCAATTCCTACTTTGCCTCGGTCTTCTCCCAAAAGCGGGTCTATGACCCCCCTGGAAAAAGTGAAGCAGAAGTTGAGGGGGCAGGATTACAGTTTGAGATTGATAAACAAATGGTCAAAGAACGCCTAATTTCCTTGAATGAGTTCAAATCTCCAGGGCCCGATGAACTGCATCCAAGAGTAATGAAGGAGCTAGTGGAAGAACTCTCAGAACCTTTGTCTATTATCTTTGCAAAATCAATATCAAGTCAACGGGTGAGGGGCCGGATGACTGGAGGGGGGCTAACGTTGTCCCTATCTTCAAAAAGGGCAAAAAGGTGGAACCTGGGAACTACAGACCAGTCAGTCTGACATCCATCCCTGGGAAAATTCTGGAGCAGATTATAAAGAAGTCAATCTGTAAACACCTTGAAATCAATGCGGTGATCACTAGAAGCCAACATGGATTTGTCAAGAACAAGTCCTGTCAGACAAATTTGATCTCATTTTTTGATAAGGTAACCTCCCTTGTGGACCATGGGAATGCTGTGGACGTCATATATCTTGACTTCAGCAAAGCTTCTGACAAAGTACCACATGACATTCTGATTAACCAACTAGCTAAACGTGGGCTAGATGGAACAACTATTACGTGGATTCACAGTTGGCTACAGAATCAGACTCAAAGAGTACTTATCAATGGAACCTTCTCAAACTGGGGTGAGGCAACGAGTGGGGTACCGCAGGGCTCAGTCCTGGGCCCAGTGCTCTTCAACATTTTTATTAATGATTTGGACGAGGAGGTGCAGGCAACACTGATCAAATTTGCAGATGACACCAAATTGGGAGGGATAGCTAATACCCTGGAAGACAGAAACAAACTTCAAAGTGATCCTGATAGGCTGGAGTGCTGGGCTGAAAATAACAGGATGAAATTTAATAGGGATAAATGCCAAGTTCTACATTTAGGAAATAGAAACCAAATGCACAGTTACAAGATGGGGGATACTTGGCTCAGCAATACTACAAACGAGAAGGATCTTGGAATTGTTGTAGATCACAAGCTGAATATGAGCCAACAGTGCGATATGGCTGCAAGAAAGGCAAATGCTATTTTGGGCTGCATTAATAGAAGTATAGCTTCCAAATCACGTGAAGTACTGGTTCCTCCCTATTCGGCCCTGGTTAGGCCTCATCTAGAGTATTGCGTCTAGTTCTGGGCTCCACAATTCAAGAAGGATGCAGACAAGCTGGAGCGTGTTCAGAGGAGGGCAACCAGGATGATCAGGGGTCTGGAAACAAAGCCCTATGAAGAGAGACTGAAAGAACTGGGCATGTTTAGCCTGGAGAAGAGAAGATTGAGGGGAGACATGATAGCACTCTTCAAATACTTAAAAGGTTGTCAGACAGAGGAGGGCCAGGATCTCTTCTCGATCCTCCCAGAGTGCAGGACACGGAATAACGGGCTCAAGATAAAGGAAGCCAGATTCCAGCTGGACATCAGGAAAAACTTCCTGCCTGTTAGAGCAGTGCAACGGTGGAATCAGTTACCTAGGGAGGTTGTGGGCTCTCCCATACAAGAGGCCTTCAAGAGGCAGCTGGACAAGCATCTGTCAGGGATGCTTTAAGGTGGATTCCTGCATTAAGCAGGAGGTTGGACTTGATGGCCTTGTAGGCCCCTTCCAACTCTACTATTCTATGATTCTAGTTACTTGTTTTGTGTAATATTCTACAGTTTAATGTTCTATTTATTTAGAATTTTTAGTTGAAAGTAACACAATATTGATTTAGTTTGAATTACTTTTTACAACTTTTTGAGCTAATTGTGTTCTCCCCCCCCCCCCCTTTTTCAATTTGTAGTTATAAGGATAGTAATGCTGAGTTTTTATATGGAAGATAAAAGCTTACATGTACCAAGTGTATGTACTACTGTGAGGAGAACTAGTAGTTAAATCAACGTTCCTTTAAGTAGAATGTTACCCCAGGATGAGATGTTTTCTTAGAAAAAAAAGTGTTTTAGGGTGGAGCCGTGCCAGCATCTTACCTTACAAAAATTATTGGACTAGTAGTTAGGAAACCCAGGATTTGCCATTACCCAAACACAGTCAAGGACAGCTCTGCCAGGGATGAAGTATTTCATCCTGTGAAACTGGCCTTTGAGGAGTGGTGACACAGAATATAAACTGCCACCATCCGCTGAACAGGTGTCCTTCCTCAATTGGCTGCGTTTCACCCAGACTACAATGAAGGGTGGAGCTTGCCACCTTATTTTAAAGAGCTCCCTCTGCATCCATCCACCCCTCACTTCCTTTGGCAAACTCTTTTAGTTATAACTTCTCATAAAGGAAGTTGTTGTCAGCGTATGGCCACCACTAATTGACCAAGCAGACAAAGCAAAGGGCAAGAATATTAATGTTATATTTGAATAGGTCATTACAATAATTGTTTGAGAAAGGGCAACCAGGTTTGTTTTTTAAAGGAACTTTTAAGTATATTTCTGATGGAGGGAAACAAGTGTTTGTTAATCTTAGCCTGGATTGAAGCCCCAAAGGCAGGGTCCTTCCCCTTTGCCGTAACACTCCCGGAGTTTATAATCTCTCTTGTGCCCTCTGTTTAATCTCCATGGGGATCTCCATGTATCTGGCTGGCAGGTCGTATTACTAGTCCTGCACTTGTAACTGATCTCCTCACTGGCTTCTACAGTAGAAGTGCTATTGATAAATTACTGCACATGGCAGTGAGCGTTAAGTTGCTGTGTCATTGCTTTTCATCTAGGGAGCTTTCTCAGAAACTTTCCATGACAGCTAAAGAGCTTTGGGCAAGATGCAGCAGACATAACTCATTCCAACCAATAAACCCAGGGAACAAAAGGGATGAAGAAAAAAAAATTCAAGATCGAATGCACTGGTAGGGTAATAGGGTCTGCAATTACGCTCTTTGTGAAATTCATCTTGCAGTAAAGATGCTGGAAACAATAGCAGCTGACTGATATCAAGATTTCAGCCAGTAACATGAGGCCCCAGTGGCTCTTGGGTCATTGTGGATGGATCTTGAAACTACCCCACGGCAGCACCTTTGAACAGAACAGTGCAACAGAGAGCTCCTCTCCCGCATCTCAGCCGTGTCTGAAAGCATCGGGTACCATTCACACTCCCACCTCTCCAAGCTCTCCTATGGTGTAGGAAGCAGGATCTCCCATTCTGCAAGGGCAGCTTCTGGTACAATTTCCATGTGGGAGGGCGCCTTGAGGCCTTATCACAAGATGGAAAACACCTGGGATTTTCCTTAGCGTTCTTCTAGAGCAGCCTTCCCCAATGTGATACCCTCCCCATCACCCACAGCCATCAGGGCCAATGTAGAGAGGTGCTGGGATTTGTAGTCCAAAACTTTGTGGTTTTTTTTTTGGGGGGGGGCTGTTCTAGAGCTCCATCGCCACATAATGGTGCAGGAGGCATGCAGCCTTGCTGAAGGGGTATTTTAGTTACTGTAGTCAACAGATGCATTCATTTCTGCTGCTTTTTTGGTAAAAAAGAGAGAAGGGGGGGAGACTTCTATACCAACACTTGTGTATGTCAGACAATTTAAAATAACACCAATTTTAAATAAAGAACAATTTAAAATAAAAAGGGATTCATGAAAAAGGGATTCAAGGGGGGGAAGTAATCAATTTTTTGTACCACCTAACCTGATGAAGAATTCTGCAGAACTCAAAAGCTTGCATGCTTTTGTGAAAATGTGGTTGGTCCAAATAAACTATGGATTTTGAATATTTTTCTCACGGACCAGCACAGCTATCCTTGCTTTTTCAACACTTGTGCAGCATCCTTACAAGGGGATCATATTTTCATGTTTCTTTCCTCATACACAAGCAGACTTGTGTGTGTAACATGAAAGAGAGCTCTTTGGGAGAACACGCTGATAGCTGCTGTATCTTCAGAAGATCTTCTGCTCACAGTGACCAAAACTAAAGAGAGATTTCTTCTGTGTGCTCCTTTAGCAAAATCCAATTTGTTCCAAATCTCAAGTAGAGACATGCTGATGGCAAATCATTATTGTGTTGGAAAGCTTGGAATTTCTAAGAAGATTCTTAAACATTCCCTAATCAAAAGATCAGTAATGGTTGACAAATGGTGGGTCATTACTCTTGACATTGCCCTGCAATATGCAGCTGAAAGACTGTTATTTGTGTTCGAAGTTGCATTATCATGAAGAGCAACAAGAAGGCCCAGCAGGACACACCAGTCATTTGTGTGAATTTACTCACACAGGAGCAGGCAACCTGTGACTCTCAGCCTAATTTTATGCATCCCTTAGCCTAATTGTAAAAGCCTGTGATACATGGAGAGTTCTGGCAAGAACCATCTGTCCCTCCCTGGGCTGGAAGGGTGAGAGAGAGAGGGGGGGATTCCACACGTAGTACTGAGGGCGCTTTCATGCGCCCCCAGTGCGGCCCCAAAGCGATGGTGTAACTTGCCTGGAGAAGAGACGAGGAAGAGGCGTACTTGCTGCTGCCGCCGCCACCCACCAACCTCTGACCCGACTGGGTCGGAGAGCTCGGCGGAAGAAGGCGGGGTGGAGAGCTTCCGCCGAGCTCTCCGTCCCAGCCGGCGAGGAAGTAGGTGGTTGGCGGCGGCAAGGACGCCTCTTCCTCGTCTCTTCTCCAGGCAAGTTACACTATCGCTTTGGGGCTGCACTGGGGGCGCATGGAAGTGCCCTCAGTACTACGTGTGGAATCCTCCAGAGAGAGAGAAGGGGAGGGGATGACGGGGTGGGGTGGGGGCGCAGAAGGAGGAAAGGACTGAGCCACCTAATTTTGATCTGACCCTGCCCTCTGCTGGCTGGCTTTGGACCCACTCATTGCCAAAATGCGCCCCCCAGCAGATTACCCACAAGCGAATGCAGCCCTCAACAACAGTTTCTTGAGTATTTAGCCACTTTTGATGTGTTCACTTTAAGAGACTCCACATGGAGCAGAGCCGGCTCAAGTATGGACCATGGCTTGGAGTCATGTCAGGACAACTAGCCCAGCTTGCCAGAAGGAAAGCAATATTGAGTCATATACACAGGTCCAAATTTAGCAAATCCATCCAAATCAAGGCTCCCCAGATTGCGTGGACAATAATTAGATTGCAGATGTGTAATAATTAGATTGCATAATTAGATGTGTAATAATTAGATTGCAGATGTGTATGCATGCTTTGGACACTGAGTGATTTTCCCCAGGGATGAGTCAAACACCTGACCAGAAATTTCACAGCTTTTGAGCATTACGATCTTGAGGCACCACACCGATTGGATTGAGCCAAATTAGCCCTTTGGACCCTTGAAGATGTGAGTGACAAGCCATCCCATTCAGTTGCTGTGAGTCCAAAACTACTATTGATACCGCCTGGGAGTCTTCCCCTGTCCTTTGTTGCATTGTCACCTTCAGACTGAAAGCCTTTCTGAGCGTGCCTTGGACTGCAAGAAGATCAAACCAGTCCATACTCCAGGAAATAAAGCCAGACTGCTTACTTGCGGGAATGATACTAAAGGCAAAACTGAAGTACTTTGGCCACATAACGAGAAGACAGGATACCCTGGAGAAGATGCTGATGCTAGGGAAAGTGGAAGGCAAAAGGAAGAGGGGCCGACCAAGGGCAAGATGGATGGATGATATTCTGGAGGTGACGGGCTCGACCTTGGGGGAGCTGGGGGTGGCAACGGCCGACAGAAAGCTCTGGCGTGGGCTGGTCCATGAAGTCACAAAGAGTCGGAAGCAATTGAACGAATAAACAACAAAGCCTTTGCTTAAACTGTCTAAGAACCCTAAGCTTCAAGCCCTCAGTGTTCCGGTTCATCTGACTTGTCCCCCTTTTGCTGAAGCCAAAATTCCTAGCATCCCCAAGGCAAGGTCCCACTTAGCTGCATAACTCAGTAACCCATATGGGTTCTTACTTCACTGAAATCACTTGGTTTCCTGGCTGGCCCACAGAGGCAGAATACCACACTTGTTCCTGATGCTTGACAAGGGGGGATCTACACTACTGCTTTTAAAGCGCTTTAAAGCGCTTTGAAAATGTTTTGAAACCTGTATATGCAGTGTGTCCTGAGCCCCAACAGTTGTCAAAACTGTTATAAAGCGCTTTAAAGCAGTAGTGTAGATCCCCCCCTTAGCTCTATCATTTTGTGACTTTCCAAGAGTGTGCTAACTCACTCCCTGATCGTGTGATAAGCCCTGTCAGTCCCAGATCCATCGGCTCTCACGCACTCTGCTGAAAGGTTCTGCCTTGCTACCTTTCATTCCACATCTGGCCATGTTAGGCCTCCACTTTGGCTGAAGTGGGGACCTGCCAATAGCTTCTTTCAAGGACCCTTTCTCTTTTCTCAATCCTCAGGAGTTTCAATGTGCCCCAGTTTCATCTATAGGATGGAGCTACCAAGATTCAAGCCTTCTACTTCCTTCTGGAAGTTTTCCAACTACAAATGGTAGCTTACTACTCTGTAACCTCTTTCCTATTGTTTGTTTGATTATGTTACAATGTCTATTTTTGGAGGTTGTATTTGGTCGGAATCCCAACCACTTTGGTGCAACCTTCCCCTGGTTGTCTAGTGGGAAGAATTGTGGCAAGCCTTCATATTTTAGGAACCCCACCCCCAGCTCTCTCTTCATCTCACTGTGATCAAGCCAGTTACATCAAAGAAGCTAGCTTGACACACAGTGTAAGCTGCAGTCTCAAGGACTCCGTTAATTATAAAGATTTGGAAGAGAAAGGAAGAGGGGCTGTGCACAAGGCTCTGGAAATGGGTGTGAGGGTGTGAATCATAACTAGGTAGCCCCAATCCTGCCATCCCCCTTTGTCACTGTGACTGTATGCATGGACTAGTCTTGGTCTACCATCTTTCAAACTGTTAAGTCCCCCTCTCCTCCTCTTCGTTCTTGCAAGCTCATCCCCAGACCTTTCCTTTCTCTTTGTCTCTCTGCAGTAGCTTTAGGGCCCCATTTTATTTAACCTCGGCTTTCAGCTTATCTTTTAGAGCCTGTAGCCCAGCCCAGTTGGACCCAGACGCTCCAGACTTGTCTGTGACCTAGTCCTCCTTGCCCTGCTGCTCTCAGTTGAAATGCCAAGTAGAATCTAAAGCTAATTTCCCCTTCATCTGAACCCAGTGCATAGATATTTACACTCTCCAGTTTACCTCTTTGCGCATTTTACTTGCTCTTCCTATTTTTATTTGTTATCTATGAACTAATTGAATCCATCTTAGAGTCTGTATAAGTGCCATTTACCAACCAATTAATTCCCCCAGAGAAATCTTGTGCACATTCTGATTCTTGTGTGCTTAATAGAATTCCCTTGTTTTTGAAAAAACTTCTCTCTCTCTCTCTCTCTCTCTCTCTCTCTCTCTCTCTCTCTCTCTCTCTGTGTGTGTGTGTGTGTGTGTGTGTTTGTATGTATAATTGGTTCACTTCTGCCAAGACATGCTATTGCCAAAATTAAAAGGACCCTTCTACACATGTCCAAAGAAGACATTCAGTAACACCACCCCTGATAGAGGGCATGGATACAATAAATCATAGCTTTAGGGAAAATCTGCCCATAGATTTTAAAGGAGGCTGAATGCACAACCTAAGTATACTTGACACCCCACCCCCATCCCATATACCCCTAAATCTTCACCCTCTTCTCCCTGTGGCACAATTTGCCCATACAGGATTCTGTGGAATCACATCACACCTTTTATCAGCTTAGGTTGATATACCAACTACGCCCTTATCTGGACAGAGATAGCCTAGCTACAGTTATCCATGCTCTGATAACCTCTCGTTTGGATTATTGCAATGCGTTATACATGGGGCTGCCTTTGAAAACAGTCCGGAAACTTCAGCTGGTACAAAACTAACAGATACTGGCCAGCGAGATCACATTATGCCAGTCCTTTTACAACTTCATTGGCTGCCAGTCCAGGTCTGGGCCCGATTCAAAGTGCTGGTATTGACATTCAAAGCCCTAAATGGTTTGGGGCCAGGTTATTTGAAGGAATGCCTCCTCCCATATGTACCTGCATCTACAGGGGCCCTTCTCTGTGAGCCCCTGCCAAAGAAAGTGAGGCAGGTGGCTACTAGGAGGAGGGCTTTCTCTGCTGTTGCACCCCGGCTGTGGAATGAGCTCTCCAGAGAGGTTCGTCTGGCACCTACACTGTACTCTTTTTGCCGCCAGCTGAAGACCTTTTTATTCTCTCAGTATTTTAACACTTAATTTTAACTTAAATTTAAATTTTACTGTTCTAACTCTGTATTTTAATCTTACATCAATTTTGCTGCATGGTTTTATCCTGGTTTGCTTTTTATACTGTATTTTGTATTTGTGTTTTTAACCTGTTGGTTGTTTTATTATGGTTTTAATTTTTTTGAACCACCCAGAGAGCTTTGGCTATTGGGCGGTATAAAAATGTAATAAATAAATAAATAAATAAATCACACCTGCTTGGATTAGCTACATGCCCCCATGATTTGAGTTTAGCACTACAGTGTGGAGTTAAGACGATAGGAGGTTCTCTTGAAGATGCACCTTTGTCGTCGACAGCTTGTCACCTCATGGTGGATTATTAGCCTTTGTCTGCTGCCCTTCAGAAGTTTTGGACTCAACTCCCAGCATTCCTTCCCATTGGCCATGCTTTGTTTGAAGCTGATATGACCAATGCGAATTCATGGCAGACCCAAAGTGGAGATATATGCTGTGATGGAAAAAGTGTTCATATGAATATAACCTCACCTGGCCCCTATAGTCTGGTGCTAAAGATACCAAGTAGTTTTTAGTTTGGGGCAAAGCCTGAATGAGACTGTCCTTTTATCTCCTCTTTGAGCCACGTCTGCCTCTCCATTCTCAGCCAGAACAGGCCTTTTCAATCAAGGCTTACTCTGCATTTGATTTCTTTGGCTGCCTCTCTAATGAGTGTCTAGTTTTTGTGCTCTGCCTTCTCATCCGCTGCTGCTATTTTGACACAACTGTTGTTCAGTCTAGGACGTTGCTCTCCCATGTGCTTCAAAGCAATCTCGGTACAATTATACACCCACTTCCAAGACTATGGAAAATCCTCTCCCAAAGCCATGACCATCTTGTTAAAATAAGGATGTCTGGCAGCATGTTATTCATCGCTTTGTTTAAAAAAAAAAAAAAAACAGCAAAAGAAATAAACTCCCAAGTATTGGTGGCTTTGTTAGACCCACACAAATAAAAATGTACAATACAAGCCTAAGCATGTTTATTCAGAATAAGTCCTACCATGTTCAACAGGGCTTAGTCCCAGGTAAGTATTATAGGCTTGCAGCTTTAGCTTTGGTCCACACATGTGAACTGCCTCCATGTGATACATTTTGATAATACCTGGTTTACGGGTAGCTTAGAACACAGTGCGCCAGGGAACTGAGGCTCCATGGATATGTTCTGAAAAGAGACACTGCTATCACAGAAACCACAGTATGAAACTACGGTATTGTAACACACAATTGTTTCTCTACCTAGTAATCCAGAGGGATCGAATGTAGGCAGGCCACATGTGTTAACTGGTTCTTAGTTAGCTTTAATTGAACCAGCCAGTAGTTTGAAGGTTTGGAAACTTCTCAGCTTCATCTGTAATCTTTATTGGACAAATCTGAGCATTGAGAACAACAAAATGTAGAATAAGATCCATTTTAGGTTTTATTATTGGTGGTTTCTTCATACAAAGCCTCTTGGAAGAGGCAGGTTTTGAAACTGAGATGTTTCTTAGAACTGTGAACTGTAAACTCTAGACCTGGGATGTGCCCCCCACCCCAGACGTTGGTAGGCTGCAACTCCCGCCTGCCCTAGCCAGCATACGGGAGTTGCACTCCAACATCGTCTGGTGGTGGTACATGTTCTAGACAGATTTCAGAAAGAAAATTCCTAATTAACTCTGTTATGGTAGATTTAAAAACAAACAAACGATGCACAACTCCACATTCTGCTTCAACGTAAGCTCTGCATCATTTGGTGTTTGTTATTGCAAACAATATTCAATATTTATAAAGTCAAAATGAAAATATTAGGTCCAGATACTTAGCCGAAATAAATTTGTGGACTTCTAATGAAGGGCCACTTTGAGTGATGTAGTGGATTTCCAGTGAAATCATCACATTTCCCATGTTTTGAGTTAAGTGGACAAGAAAGGGCATCTTGGAGGAGACAATTTTATAGTGAGAGTTGGTGGGAGGGTGGGGTGGGAGAATCCCTTTTCAAACTTCCCCTTGTTTGGCTAGTACTATAATGTGACCATGCCAATTCTTCAGTAGAAAGTACAGTCCTAATGTAAACAAGATCTTGGTCATCATTTGCAATCGTATAACTGAGAAATTTGCAATACGTCTTTCCCTACAGACCTCAACTGAACTTGCTTGCAAGTAGCAATGACAACTTTGAATTATGTTGCCACTTTCTAATGGGTAGCAATAAAATTGTCTCTCTGATCCCCCACAGCATTCTGAATTCTCACATGCTGTTTCCCCTGTCTGTTTATCTTTCATTGAAATATAGTAGCCACATCAGCAGAGGATGAATGGCTTCAATACATTCACCTCTTCTGCTGTGTGACATGATACCATGCTGTGGAAAGCCACGGAGGAAGAAAGAGAGCGTACATTTGTGTGTTGGAGGGTAGGAGGAATTATTCCCACTGTGCTAGTTTTAAAGGGGCATGATTTTTCTTATGTTGACACCAGTTTCAATCCCTTACTGGTTCAGCTTTGAATAACTGTCAGTGTTTATTTAGAACTTGTGAAAAAAGTGTATTTAAAAGTACTACAATACTGAGTAAATTAGTGAAGTTCCTGCAATGGCAGAACTTAAACTGACTTAGCTCCAGTGAGCAGAGTGAAAAATAGTTGATTAACACAAGCTGAGATTCCTTTGTATCCTCTTCAGCTGCATAATCCTTTTCTTCCTAACTAGGGATGGAAGAGAATTTCATTTGGCCTGCTTTTTAAGTGAACTCACTTAAGTCACATTTCCTGGATGAATACATTTATCCTTCAGATTGCAAATTCTCCAAATTTTGTGATGAAGTTCTTGGCTGAAAAATTACATAAAAATGTGTACGTATGGGGAAGTTGTGTATGAAGTCTGTGTATTAGGAAAGAATGCATATGAAAATGAATTCAAATTCACTTCCATTTTTTTAAAAATTACAGACTCATGCAGACATTTTATAAGTGAACCCATGCGACGCCAACATGGACTGGAAATAGACAGATTCATCCATAGCTCTGGCTATGGGGGTGGTATAGAAGTGTAATAAATGAATAAATAAATAAATAAATCTCTGCCCTAGGTTTGAACTAAGCTACTAGGCTCCCGTTTTAGGCTGCCTGACTGAACCTCTCGTGCCACTCAGTCCTCCTGCAGCATTTTGTTTTGTTGTTGTTCAAAGTCTTTTTAACAACAAGAAGAGAAGGAGAACAACAACACTCAACAACAACACAAACACTCAGCAAGCAGCAGCACATGGAAAGTCCTGCTGAAGTCTTCTAGGGAGCTTTCCAGAAAGCCCAAGCAGCTCAGGAGGGCCAGAATGGGGGTAAAATGGTGAAATAAAGGGTGCAAACTGCCCCACACCCCTCCCCAGCCACCTCCTTACAGTAAGGGAGCTTTGAAGCGCTGCACATTGAGAAAGGTCTCCAAAGTTCTCAACATCCATGGGGAAGAGGACGTTTTCCTACGACTTTCTCCTTCGTAGGGAAATGAACAGGTTATGAAAGGGGAGGTGGGGTTTTGGCATGGCACTGGTGACTGTCAGTCAGTACAGTAAGACATGCTACTCAGTGCCTCTCACTGTTTAGCTAGCAACTGATGAATCCTGCCAGCTACTGATGTAAGCAATAAGCAGGCACGGACCAATTCACGGGAGGATGCCTCTAGCAATACAGGTGCTTCACAAAGCAATACAGGATCAGGATAACGCGGGGCATTTTTGCTGGTCTCAGGTTTGGGCTTAAAAGGCCAAAGAAAACTGAGGGTGCATGGAGGGCAAGTTGTAAGCAAGCACAATTTGTTATATTATAACAACATTACTGATCACAAGGGCACATCTGTTGAGGCATCAGCTTCCAACTTCCTGGCGTTGTGCAACTTGATAGCCTTACCTCCGGTCTTAAACTGCCAGTGTTTCTGATAATTGAATACTATTTTTGGCTGAGCAGGGGCACAGGGAAGCCCAAAATATCTTAGGCTGCAATTCTGTACACTCTTACCTGGGAGTAAGCCCCCACTGGGTGCAGTGGGACTTACTTTTGAGCAGGTCTGTATAGGATTGCAATGCTAGGTTCCTTTGAGGAAAATACTCCTAGCACAGGCAACAATTTAGTGGAGAGGGGACCCTAAATAAAATTCCCTTGTTCATATGTTTAATTAAAACTAACCAACCCCCCCCCCCCCCCGAAAAAAAATTGCATGTGAAATGTTTTCATTCTGCTTTGGTGCTTTATCACAATTTTCTCCATTCTTTTTGCAATGGCCCATTACCAAAAAATATCTGAGCAATTCAGGAAAATTCCAAAGCAGGTAATATAAAAGACTGAATTAAATCCTTACCTGGGGGGTGTCTTCACGGTGCCAGGTTGCTGCCGCACTGCAGCTAAACCCCGTGCTTTTGCTGCTGCAGGGTGGTGGTGACTTATCTTGATGGCAGGAGGCAGCACAGGTGGCTTCCAGTGACCAATCATTGGTCATCATCTGCCTAGAACACCCCTCACCAAGCAAAGCAAGAACGATGCTGGAGTGAGGTTAGACAGTGGAAGGGACAGTGACACTGACTAGACAGTGACCTCGCTCCAACATAAAAAGTCAGGTAAGTCCCTGACTTTTTATCTGCACAGGTTTGTTGATTTGCTCCACAGTGGCTCTGAATCAGTGGTTGTGTCATAAAATCGACACAGCACCGATTCTGAGCCACTCCAGGGCAAAGATGACGTTTAGACAGCCCCCTGGATTGTTGTCCTACACATGGTGAAAGGTCAGCGAGAGCGTGCCTGTCCTGCCTCTGGTGCATCCATGTGGAATTTGGGAATCAGCAATACAGTCTAGTCCTATGTGTGTCTTGAGCATGTAAAAAAAGGCATATGTATATAATATTCATGGATGGATGTCCAAGAGCATCAAAGGGCATCAAGGCAAGCATGCCGGCAGGGTTGGGACAGAACATGCATTCTTGCCCCTCCCCCCCCCACTAGTTAGGGGAGTAATGTTAGTAAGGATATCCTCCAATTTGGCCTTGAGAAGCTTGGATGTCTGTCTGCCTGGAGCATCTAGTGCAGCCTCTCTCAATCTAGTGGACTAAAACTCCCTTCATTGGGGTCATGCCTGCTAGGAATGATGGGACTTGTAGTCTAACATATCTGGAGGATACCAGGTTGGGGAAGGGTAACCTACTTCATGGGGCAGGAAGTGGGGAAGAGACCATTCTGTGCTCCTTGGACGAATGATGGGAAGTACTTACTACAGTTAACTGAAGGTACAGAACCACTAGGCACTACTATTGCCCAGGAGGCACAGTCACATTCCTAAACTCTGAGTGACCAGGCAAAATGGAGGGCAGGACACTAGAAGGCAATATTAATTGGGCCAACCTGCAGTTAAGGTGCAGGTCTGCCCATTGTTTTTTGGAGTTGATTGAAGACAAAATACTTGCACCTTTTGAAATGTGAAAGTGTGCTTCCGATCTTAATCCAGGGTGGAAACTTAAGTCAAGTATTACAAATTTAGGCAACACTAGAATAGACAATACTGGACTATAAGGTCCAATAAACTGAGTCAGTATGAGGCAGCCTATAAAAGTTAAGGTGCAGAAAGATGGAGGTGCCAAATCAACACACATACTCACTCTTTTCTTAAAATCCTGTAGCCCTCATTTAGCTCTTAGGTTGAATGTAGATTTAGTACTAAGATGAAAAGAATCAAGTGGTTGCTATCAATTCAAATCGCCTTCCAATATCTTAAAATATCCAATTTGACTGCTTTACGTGGAGAGTGACATCCAGGTTTGGCTGTCGCACTGAACAACCTATGAATGAGCTGATTGTAGGTTGTTGAGTAAAAGTGCAAGTGGCTGGCACGCTGCAGGCATATTTCTCTCCCACTCCTCCACAACAGCCCATGGTTTGTTTAACCTATGGGTTGTTGCTACAGCAGCATTATAACGTATGTGTCATTATTTTCTTGGGAAAGCTATTACTAGCATATTTTCCTAATACTTTGTGAACAAGTTTGGGAAGTTGTATGTATAACGAAAAGCAGGCTATAAATGCTGAAAATACAACAACAACAACCCCTATGGACCCAAAGACTTCTGTTTCTTCCCACATTGCTTTTCTCATTTGTGAAGGAAAGCTGGGGTCCACCCAGCGCCCCTGCACGGTAGGCCCCCAGACCTCTGGTCAGGCAGCAAAAGCTAAAGGAAAGGGGAAAGAGGGAGGAAGGAGGAAGGGTGGAAGGAGGTAGAGTGTTGAGGAAAGGTTAGCAGCAAGCAATCACTCCATAAAACCATTAACCCCACTCTAAAACCTGCTGCTACAGTGGACAGCCTCCCCTGAAGTATCCAGACACTTTAAACATAAAAAACCCTATCTAAACCCGACGCTGATCCACTTTACATACGTGTAGCCCCCAGGAAGATGGATGGTCCCTGGCTACCCGCTTCTTTATCCCTCTGCAGGTCGAGAGGTCCCATAACCTGCCTCCGCCAATCCTATGCCCCACTCGGGCCATTGGTGGCCCCTCCCTCACGGGCGAGGCCCCCTCCACCAGGCCATTCCTTCTCACAGCTGAAACAAATCAACGTCCCAATTAGCCCGGCCTTGGCTAGACTGATAACTCTGCAGGTGCTGTGGTAGGAGGCAGGGAGTGCTGGGCGCAGCCAATTACCCAGCTATGAGATTGACCTTGAGGAATGTTCCCCGCAACGCCCTCCCTCTGGCCCAGCGGCCTGAGCCAAGTTAAGCAGTTAACCGGACAAGACTTAGCTGAACAAGACCACAGCCATTTTGACTGTTCTTCACATCATTGAGTTCAATTACTTATTTATTTATTTCATTTCATTTCTATACTGCCCAATAGCTAAAACCCTCTGGGTGGTTCACAACAATTCATAAGATAAAAACACCATAAAAATTAAAAATATACAGAATTGAAAACAATTTATACATCAAGCAACATCTTTAATAAAATACTAGACCTGTTGAGACAGCTGGCATAAATGCCCCATCATATGCAATTAAATGCCAGGGAGTAGAGGACAGTCTTAACCTGGTGCTGAAAAGATGACAGTGTTGGTGCCAGGCAGGCCTTCCATAATCAGGGCCACAACTGAAAAGGCCCTCTCCCTTGTTGCCCCCTTTAAGCCTCCCTTGGAGGCACCTTGAAGGAAGCCCCCAGAAGTTGATTGTACTGTCTGGGTAGGTTAATTATGCATACATTGGAAAAGTAGAACACCTCAAAAGTTGACCCCTGATATAAAGGCATCTATGGAGAGCGTTATATTTTATGGGTGTGTTAACACAAGCAAATTTAGTGCAATCTCTAAATTTGGCTATAACAAAGCCAAAACAGGCATACCAGCACAGATTTTGAGTTATATCTATACCCGTGACATTTCCTTAACTCCCTTTCGTTTCATTATGTTTCATTGTGTTATTTTCAGTATATGTAGTTTATATATTGTGGATTACTTTTCAAAACAATTGTTTACTTTTTCGTTTATTGTATATTTCATTTTTTTTTTAAGTCATAGCATTGTGCTTCAAGGTTAAGACTCTGTGGGTAGAGAAGCTGCAAGTCCAGCTCAGTCAGGTATGAAAGACTTTTGCTGTCTTTGCTGGAGCTATGCTAAGCACAGAAATGACATCATTGCTACATTATGCAGACACAATGCTCTCATAAACTTCTGGGAAGAGTGAGGACATTGGGAATCCATCTTGCAAACACTGGCAGCAAGCTTGTGAAACCCTAGATACCTTTTGGTGTGTGTAGACATCTTTTCTATTTTGCAGATTATGTAAGGAGCTATTTCATCTTTCCAGCTTGGCTTCCCACTTGCAGTGTTTTGCTGGTTTAATAAGGGCTGAAGGGGATTATCAAGTTGTGAACAACTTTGCATTCTACAGGGGCCTAATGAATGAGGGGATTTGTTTGACCTAGGCCTAGCTGAACGCTGCTTAATTAAAGAGATCATCAGTTGGAGGGGCACGAAGCGTTTTCATATATGGTTAGTATTTGACCACTACATGATGAAATGGTGGGGGCAGAAACTCTTTGTTAGTTTTGTAATATGTATCCTTTTTCCTTGCCCACAAAACTTGTTTTGTACTATAAAATCCCAGTAATATTTCTCCAGCCAGTTGTAGTAGCTCACCGTTCATTGAGTGATCAGAGTTTTAACTGGGGGGAAGGGGCAGAGGATGATTTCTCCAAATCCCATCGTAAATACTCAACACATAAGGCCACTAGCCCTATTCAGGCATTATAAATATGCTTCCATGCCTGCTCCCTCCACCCCTAAACTTATTTGACTGATCTGAGAGGTCTGCAGAGAGGCTGTAAGCTGTTCTACACGAGGCTGTTAACTGCTGTATCTATTTTCAGTTTTGTTGCACAGCTCTACACAAAGAGCTGTTCCTTTCTTGTTTTTCTGCTCTATAACCTCTAGGTGGAGTTGTGCTTTAGCAGAATAGTGCAAATATACAAAGAGAAACAGAAATTACATCCCATTTGCTCTGTTGTAAAAAAATGTGAAAGTGCTCCAGAAGTGAAACTGGAAAAACAGGAGTGAAACAGAAGCGGCAACTGGATGTTGACTAAAGAGTCTGTAAACAACTGTGAGTGAGGAATCAGGAAAGCACAATAAATACCTAACGTGGAAAAGTTCTCATTCAGCTGAATGTGAATACTAGGGCTGTGCTCCGCTTCGCTTAGGGTAGTAGAAGCGGCTTCGGAGCGGCCTGATTCGCCTCCAGTAAAGAGGCAGCGGAGCGACATGGAGCGGGTCGCTGATTTGTGGAGCGCTCCACTTGTTTTCGTTGCTCCGCCCACCATTTTGGTTTCCCCCCCATAGGATTGCATTGGCTGAAAATATGACTATAACTTCTTCTTTAAAAAAAAAAAAAAGATAGATCCCTGAAACTTACTGTGCATAGACATTGATGATAGGGGGTAATTTGTGTCGATTTTCAGAAGTTTTCATCATGCGGTTTGCTTGCTATAATTTTTATAGAATGGCTAAAACGGGAGGGGGGAAGTGCTTTTTTTCCACCTTGATGATTGACAGATTCAACGCCCAATTGTGATAAGTGATCACCTGATGTGAAGCATCCTCCAATCTTAATGTTGGAGGGGGGGAATAAGCAAAATGGGATACTTAGTAACTTGGGATACTAGTAACTTTGATTTCTTTGTCTTTTGATCGGACTTTTTTTTAGTGTTTTGAAGCAGTAGCCCCAGTAAACTCACACACACAACCTTATTTATTTATTTATTACATTTCTATACCGCCCAATAGCCAGAGCTCTCTGGGTGGTTCACAAAAATTAATTAAATCATATACTAAGTAAAATAACAGATAGGCAACACACCACTGCAAGGTACCCACCATAACATTGGGGAACAACTGAATAGATGTGGTGCACGGGGATGACGTCCATACGGCATGTGGACATGCCCAGTGCACACTGCCCTGCCTACCACCCCATAGCCAAAGCTCTCCGGGCTTTCCCTCTTCAGTGAAGTCAGGCAGGCTTTCATTGTGGTTCAAGTTCTTATTGTTGTTGTGATTATTATTATTAATAATATTAGTACTGCTATTATTAATGTTATTATTATTGTTTAATAATGGCTGTTATCACAGTGCAGTCAATCAACTCTGAAGCAAAGGAAACAAAGGTTTACTCTTATCCTCCTAGCCCCCTATTAGTTATGGGATGCAGAAGGCATCTCTCTGTGCTGTTCCAGCCTCACAGGGCTGGTTTGCATTACTGGCTTTGAATAGCCTGGAAAGTGGAAACAATCCTTGGCTCACTTACTTGTGCCCCCAGAAATGTCTGCTGCATGCCCGCCTTAGGCGGATCAACGTGGGGTGGAGCAGAACCGATCCAGAAGTTGCGGATCGGGATCCAGAGTTGATCAGGGGGTCCGTGCACAGCCCTAGTGATTACAATCCCCCATGTGCAATCAGGGATCATGCAGAGGATCATAACTGCCTTTACTGACCGTAACTACACACAAATCAACCTACCATGCTTTGTGGGCACCCATTTCATAAACCAATAACATTACCCCCGCCCCGTAGCTTGTTGTTTTCTGCAAACACAGAGAGTGTGGGCTGTTGCCGTGTTTAATAAACCACTCACAAACCTAAAACAGCCCATGCCAACAACTCGTCCACTGCAGGTTCGCATAACATGACAAGCTACGAAGGGGGCTGAGAATGGGATGGGTGTTTGCTGCTCCCATTCCTTGTCAACAAACCAACTTCTGCTTTTCCCAGGTATTTAAGGTGAGGCTGCCAGAGGCAGTGCCTTCGTGTTGTGCCAAGTGCGATGCTAAGTGTGCTCTTGGTGTTGCAGTTTGAAACAGACTGCCTAACTCTTATGCATTTTGTAAGCAAAATGGTCTCTATATCACATTGAAATCCACCAGGGTGTAAGGACACATCTTGAGATGTTTGAAGAATTCTGCAAGGGACTTTGTCTCTGTGACATTTTGTTCTTTTAAGATGGGTTTTATGGTAATAAACTTCTTCCCGGGGAAGCTAGGCTGGCTCCCTCCTTGATGGGCTTTTGGAAGCAGGCTAAAACTTTTTTGTTCCAGCAGGCCTTTGGAGAATAACCTGGCCCTCCATCTACATTAATGTCTTATAATTTTGTTGTGTATTTTAAACATTTATGGTTTTGTTTCCCGCCCCCCCATGTATGTTTTAAACTTTGTAAGGCCGCCTTGAGGCCCAGCATTGGGCAAAAGGCAAATTATTTGCTCAGCATTGGGCAAATTATTATTATTATTATTATTATTATTATTATTATTATTATTATTATTTTAAGGTATTTTATTTAGAATTGATTGGAATTTTGTAAGAATTGTAATTTATTATTCTTTTTTTAAATTACTTTTTTAAGCTATTTCATTTTTTGTAATGGGTGGTAAGAAGTGTCAGTGAAGTCATTCAAATTCACCTTCTGACTCCAAGTAGCCTAAGATTTAGAAGGCTTTAGGGGATGAGTAATGAGTGAGGTGTTATTTTTATACTGCATTACTTTTTATTTTTTTTATTTTGGTACCATAGTTAGTCATCTACAATATATAAAATGGGAAAGAAAAATCAAATCAGTCAAGCTATGGGGAGGCAGTTTAGTTTATGGAATGGGTGCCCATGGGCACTGGCAAACCATTGTGGCTTAACCATGGGTCAATTTGATCGTGTGTGTTGGCCATTGTCTTTTCAGACCTTCACCATCAACATGGGGAGGTTGCGCATGCACCTGTGTCCCAGCGTCCTCTCCATGCTTACAATTTTATAAGACTTGAGACAGACTACTTGCTATCTATTGAAGTGGTGATTCAGATGTGACATTGTTTTCACATAGAGATAATCTTCAGAGGATATTCCAGATGTTTTTGTCATGAAATCACCAGGTCTCATTCATGGAATTTTATGGGGAAGCCAGAAATTGTCATCTGCAACTTGTGACCTTCCTTTGTTTTTTCACTGCCTCTTCCGTCTTTTTTCCATCGTCATTAAGGAAAAAAAGACAGAAGAGTACATCATGGGGCTGTTCACATTTCACAACAGCCCGCTATGGGTTATTTAACTGACAGTGAGGCTGCAGCACATGCAGGGTGCATGCGGGCACCATTTTGAATATGAAACCCCTGGTCGAGTCTGTTTTAGGGTTATGCAAAGTTTGTTTAGCACTCGCATAACGCACGCTCACCAGGTTCACATAATATCACAACCCCCGAATGGGGTTTGCTCCAAGACTTGTCATGGGATAAATAATGAATAACAAGCTGTGGCATGTCCTCTGGACCCAGTCCGTGTCTTTGATTGATATCCCAGCCAGCCTGGGATAAAAAACAAAGGTATCTAAGGCCTTAAAACGTATCTCTAGAAAGAAATGTCTGTTCCCTTATTGGACATGGCCAGTCTCTCTCATCAGCTAGCTGTCCTGATGATAGGTTGTAGGCAGCCTACAGAGCCAGAAAGAGAGGAGGCATGAGAGAAGCCTGAAGGAAACCCAGCAGGCAAGCAATGGAGCTTAACCCGGTTCCAACCTGGCCCAGATGCTTTTGAAGCCCTATGGTCAGGTGAAGCCAATGTACTGACTCAGGGGCGAGAGTCATCCCGGGACTTGGGAGGACATCCGAGCCCAGGGAGCCTCTCAGTCTGTAGCTCTGAGTGTCTCACCACAAAGAGAGGGGAGCACAAATCCAAAGGTTCCTGGTCACAGCCCCAGCAACTCCTGATAGTAGTTCATGTAAAATAAATTAGGGGTCTTAGTGTAATTTCTGGCACTCTTGCTAGTATTCTTGCCAGGAAAAACAACCACCACCACTCTGGAATGACTGTGCTGAGAGACTGAGCTAACTGCAACTTTTGAAAGAAAAAGAGAGAGAGAGAGAGAGAGAGAGAGAGAGAGAATGCTGTATGACTGGAATAAAAGTGTTGCAACAGCATCATTGTTTTTTGTTCTGACTTGGGCAGAATTCTTGGCTAGCAAAAAGGTGATTTCAGGAGTACTGAACGGAGCTCTTTACACATTTCTCTACCATTACTAGAACAAAACTCAAAGCTCATCATTTTATATTCCTCTTAGCCACGACAGCTTCAGAGTAGTTGACTAAGAAAATGCAAAGTTGAACTGTCTTTTTTCCTCCCTCTGGGACAACCACAATTTGATATTGTGGGTTCGAAAATGACCAGTAAGTGATTTCATGTGCTGGAAATGAAGAGAGAGAAAAGTGGGAGGGGTGGTTCCCCCCCTTTCCTTTTCTCTTCTCTTTAAATGGATTTCTTATAAATGTGTAAGCATGTTTCTGTTCCAAGCCACATAAAATAATTCCTAAAATCTGTATTTTATAATCTGGAATGTGCATAATATGTGAAGCTTGGGGAATAAATGCACAAATATGATGGTGCTGGATTGTCAGTCAATGGGAGGGAGAGAAAGAGGGAGTCTAGAACACAACTTCTCAAACCACGTCAACATCTTGATGAGAAAAACTTTCTAAATGTCTCTCATCAGTGTGAGGTAAATTAAACCACATCGCTGTATAACATGAATTCATTATTCTAGAGAAATCCAGTTAAGTATTTTACAGTATCTCATCTTTATGTATTAATGTACTTTTGGACCTTGGTGGCCATATTTTTGTGGTGCAATTATCTTTATGGTAAAACTGAGTCATGTTTAAACAAAATAATTTTTATGGCTGCTTTGCTTTAATGCACGGAGCAATTTGGTATAACATTATACCATCATTGCACATGGAAAGGATAGATCTAACCATCTCTGAGGTACGAAGAACGAATTGTACTTCTCAGAGGGACTTTTCTGTAAAAGGTTATCATGGTTATTCTGTTAAGCCAAGTTGCTTTCAGTAGCGTCTGCAAAGGTGGGAGTAACAAACTGCAAATTATATAATTAATATAAAATGAAAAATTGGCACGTTTGAAACCACATTATAATTTTGCAGTGTATTTGGGGATTTTCTTGGTAAGGAGTTTGAAATGCAGCTATAAGCCTCTTGTCCTTTTCCACTATGCCAGAACACTGTTGTTGCATAGAGAATGTAGCTCATTTTCTCCTTAGGCTGGATTCCTCTGGATGCTGTTATTCCCCTGTTAAGTTGGGGTGGTGGTGGTTCTAAATTATGGGAACTTTAAAGCTCCATCCAATGAGCATTTCATTGCACGTCCGTTACTGGGCACTCACGGAGTTTGCTCAGGTCCCTCACATGACGTTGTCTCCCTCCTGTGCGACTCCCGCCCCTTCTAGCCTTCCTTGTGCGACAAAAAATCCAATATATTTTAAAACTGGAAGTTGCTGCTCTCTCCTGCTGTGTGCAGGAGAAGCAGCGCCATTAGAACAGCGGACACAATGGGCCTCGTGCTTGTTGTGTACTTCCTCTTTGAAAGAGAAAGTAACTTGAGGAAGGAAAACACAGGCAGAGAAGTGACGGTAGGGAGCGTGTTAACCCCCGGTATGATGGAGCTTTTAAGGATAAGATTGTCAACTCTTGAAATAAAACATTCTGGCATGTGAGTGGGTCTTGGGGTGGAGACCTGCTGTTTCTGGCAGCTCCAATGGTGGAGCTAGGTGTTTAGTAGCCCATTTTGGGTCCACACTAACCCCAAACCTGTCAGAGGTAAGCCTCTGCCACCACCTACTGAGCTGTAATTATTATTATTATTATTATTTACAATATTTATATACTGCTCAATTATCTAACACAGATTCCAGGGCAGTGAATATAGGTATAAACAGTAAAAGAAAGAAGATTAAAAAAGCAGTAGGTCTTATTGCAGTAATTCAATAAAGAATAGGAAATAATACCTCAGGAGGGGCATCTCCAGGTGGTACTCACAGGAGGACTATCAGCACCCGCCAGCTCCCCTCGGCCCCAGCAAGCTCTAGGACCTCCTCTGAGATCTCAACAAGTTCTGGGCTGGTCCTGCCAGAATGCTGATGGGGCTCCACAGGGAGATGATTCTTTAGGGATGAGACAAGTCCCCATGCTTGCCCCTCTGAAGCACATGAATCCTCTCATGCACAGAAAAAAAAATGCACGAGGGGGTTGTGCTGCTCCATAGCTTGCTGCCAAATTCATGCTTACCATGACCCTGCCCAACAACTGCCCGTGTGAAGGAGCACTACAGGTGTCTAGAACTACTCCATGCAAGAGGAGATACTGATTGGCCCAGGATCCTCCCTTGCCTGGAGGAGTCCTACATGCATACATTTGTGTGCACATGGGCACTTCCACACATAGAACCATTGAACAGTAGAGTTGGAAGGGACCTATAAGGCCATTGAGTCCTCAATGCAGGAATCCACCCTAAAGCATACCTGACAGATAGTTGTCCAGCTGCCTCTTGAAGGCCTCAAGTGTGGGAGAGCCCACCACCTCCCTAGGTAACTGGTTCCATTGTCGCACTGCTCTAACAGTCAGGACGTTTTTCCTGATGTCCAGCCAGAATCTGGCTTCCTGCAACTTGAGCCCGTTATTCCGTGTCCTGCATTCTGGGAGGATCGAGAAGAGATCCTGGCCCACCTCTGTGTGACAATCTTTTATGTATTTGAAGAGTGCTATCATGTCTCCCCTCAATCTTCTCTTCTCCAGACAAAACATGCCCAGTTCTTTCAGTCTCTCTTCATAGGGCTTTGTTTCCAGACCCCTGATCATCCTGGTTGCCCTCCTCTGAACACATCTGTTGAACATATGGCTAGGGGGATAATGACTGCACCAAGTCGATCTTTAATGACCTGGGCAGGTAAAACAACAACCACAAAGGGAGATTACACAAATTAGGGTGGGAGGCAGCCTCTAGCATTATTTGTCTGCTAAACCTACTTCATACTGTTATCGATTTCTGAATAAGATTTCTGAAGGATTTTGTGCGCTAATATTAATGTAATGCACCAGAATTCAAGTAAAACTTACATTTTCAAGCCATATTAAGATTACCCACATAGAATTTTAATGTTTATTAGCTAGTCTCAGCTTCCTATTGATTTAGCAGAGGGAGTATTTGAGGCTTACAAGGAAGTGGACACTTGCCACCATCTTGCTTTAGCACAGACAAAAAGCACAATGTGGTTCCAGTCACCAACAACTTCTGGGTTCCTCAGGTTCTTCCTATGTTTACAAAAGATTTACTTCCCCCTCCTTAGCCAGGGACAGCTAGATAGCAGCCCAGCTGAGGTGGAAGGGAAGTGCTGGCTCCTAAAGGCAAATGAGAGAGAGAGCCCAGGTGGGAATCTACACTGATGTTATTCTAACGTTTTGAATGGGTTACTGTGACGCACAGCGTCACGTGACCCTGGGTCTCCAACGTTGTAAATGAGTTGTACTTACAGGTTCTGTTTCTTAGTTCCAGCGCGGCTACAGATTCATGTGCCTTGTTCTACTGGTAATTTTCCTCTCCCAACCCAGAGCTGCTGGGTTTGCTCCACCCACTTCCTGTTCTCATTCCTTTGCCCCGTTTGCTATCTTATCTGCTACAGCAGATAAATCACATCAGCGTTATACTGTGCAATCACTGACAATTGCATGCAAAGGACTCAGAAGTTTTCCACCTTAGAATCTGCTTTGATTGTAAGTAGTCCCATGCATCCAGCGTTAATTGTGCTCCTTTTGTAAAAGATTCGCCCCAGTCGCTGCTGTGGGAGCTGGAGCAGGATTTTAAACAAATGCTTACATCTGCGTAAGCTTTATAGGTAAAGACACCAAAATTGGCATAGTAATTCAAATACCAAATTTGAATCAAATTGGGTCATTGGTTGATTTTTTATGACTTTCCCCCCCCTACATTTCCCCCCTCTTTGCAAAGGAGCTGAGAAGCGCTCAAAGGATCGCTGTAGCTCCCTGCAGGAAAATTAACAAGGGTCCAAGTCCAAAACTCATGACCAGCGGGGCTTAAATGGGGCTGCTGCTAAAACTTTTCAATTTGGTCTCCCATCCAAATTCTGACCAGACCTGGCCCTGCTTAGCTTCAGCAAAGTGGCTGGCTCCTACACATTCAGGCAATTCCCTGGAACTTGTATTAAGATGTTTTGGGAGGAGGTTTGTGTGTGCCTATGACTATTACCCTTCCAGCTAGGAATGAGGCAGGCAGTGGGCAGAGCAAACCCAGCAGCTCTCACAGAAGAGGGAGAACAACGGAAACAATTGAACCATGTGCCCTGAAGTTCCGTTGCAGCGAAACGTAAGTCACGCTAGTGTGCCCCGTGATACAGAGAACCACGTTAGAAAGGGACACTAGCAGCGTTATAAGACTAGTGTAGATCCGGCCCAGGAAAGAGAGGAAGCAGGCTAGTAGCAAGAGGGGCATGGTTCCCCACCTGGGTTACCCAAGAATTTAGGGCTGGCCCTAACTATTAAACTTGCACTGCATTTCATGAAGATAAATCTGAATGTTAACTTAAAGGTCCTGCAGCGTATCAGCCACAATAAGAGACAGACTTTCCCCACAGAAAACTAAAAATAGAATAACACTAATTGTTAATGTAAGAAAGCCATTCATTACAGAACTACTTAATTATCTGCATACCAATGGATTACATATTAATTTGAGGAGGCCCTTTCTTGTGTACATATTTATTTAAATACTAAGTTCATCACAAGAAAAGCAAAATATATCACGGATGGGCAACATGCAGGCTACATGCCATCCCTGCCATCATGTCTAAATCAGGAATACCCCTCCCACTTGAAAAAAAAAAGCATCTCTGGTGGATATAGAGCACCAAAAGGGTCATAACTAGCAATCTAAAATATTATATTTTATTTTTTCAGTGCCTGCAGAGGGTGTGTAGCCTGTGGGGGTTGGGGTGTGTGTGTAGGGGGCCAAAATGGCTTCCAGTCCTCCTACTCTATATGGTTTGGGGCCAGGATTTCTGAAGGACCATTTCATCCCATATGTAGCTACCTCTGTACTCTGGTCAACACCTGAGGTTGTTTCTTTACCTTGAAAAGTGAGACAGAGGGGTACAAAATAAAGGGTCTTTCTCAGTTGCAGGCTGCTCTCCTGAAGGAGTCTGCCTGGCCCAGTAACAGCTTGCCTCCTAGTGAACAGTGAAAACCTGTCTCTAACCTACCACCCCAAATTTCATAGAATCATAGAATCATAGAAAAGCAGAGTTGGAAGGGGCCTACAAGGCCATTCAGTCCAACCCCCTGCTCAATGCAGGAATCCACCCTAAAGCATCCCTGACAGATGGTTGTCCAGCTTCCTCTTCAAGGCCTCTAGTGTGGGAGAGCCCACAACCTCCCTAGGTAACTGATTCCATTGTCATACTGCTCTAACAGTCAGGAAGTTTTTTCTGATGTCCAGCTGGAATCTGGCTTCCTTTAACTTCTGGATCCTGAGGCTGTCACGTGCCTCTAGATCCTGTTGGTTGGGTTGGGTTGAATTTTGTACTATGATGTTGCTGTTTGAAGTGCTTTTATGTATTTATTATGTTTTATATACTTGCATTGATTTTATATTCTATTATTAATGTACTTTTTAAACTGACATGGGGATTAAAAATGTACCATGTTAAATACAATGAATAAATAAATATTGTCTGTCACTGCTGGTGTTCTCTGTCTCTAGGCTAGTCCCATATGTGAACCACGTAAGAAAATGCTTCGTAAGCCATTCAGGGGGAAAAGGAAAAGAAACAACAGACATCTCCTTTACCCAGACCAAGTTCCCGTCACCTTAAAGAAAAAGTTTGCTATGCCTATTTAAAAACACACACAAATAGTACTCCTTCCCTCCCCTCCCCCTTCTTTTGGATGAAGATAATTGGGATTTCCGCAAAACAGAGTCAAGGGAGCCAAAAGCCCGTAGCAGCACTTGCAATTTTTAGTCAGTGTGTTGGGATGATCAATAAATTGGCTCTGGCTGCTCTCAGAATCTGAAGATGTTGGTATAAGCAGCTCATTTTAGGTAAGATGGAGCAAGTGAGTAAGTCCGGTAGCACTTGGCCAAACCTTAAAGTAGATACAAAAACATACAGAGAGAGCCAAGCACTGGGATTTCAGTACACGAGTGATGTCATGATTGACTGCAGTTCAAGTAAGTAATCTACTCATCTGTTCACAATTTTGAGCTATGGCTGATGTAAAGTCTGCCTGCAAACCAGCAATAACCAAGAGCAGGAACTACAAGCTCTGAATCATGCCACTGGTGGTGATTAGCATCTTGGCATCTACCTCAAGGAACACAGATTTCTTAAAAGGGCAGCTTACAGGAGACTCTTCTAAGCAGAGGTCTCTGGGTGCTTCAGCGGCTTCTGAACAGGATGGCGTTAACTGGCCTTTCAGTGTTGCCAGATGATCAACTTGGAATGTTTCCCAAACCTCAAAATCAAGTTCAGAACTCATATGGAAGGAGGGGAGGGGAGAGGAGGGAATAGAATCTCCACCTGTAGCTACCTACTTTCCCCCTCACAGGAGCCACTTAAGCTACTTCACCTTGGAGGAGCACAGCTGCCATGTTCCTCAAAGAGTTTCCTCTTCTCAGCTGAAGCAGCAGTGACCTCAGCTTTCTCTCTGCCCCTCACACTGAAGTAACTTAGTATAAAGTTCAACTCTCATCAGTCTCAGCCAACAGAGCCAATGGTCTGGAATGTTGTGAGTTGAAATCAAATTGGAGGGCACCAGGTTGAGGAAGGCTGCTCTAGGTCCTCGGATGTTCTAGAAGGACACAGAATATGAAACTGCTCCAGGTGGGGGCAACCACCTTTCCTTTCTAGCGGCCCTCCCAAAAATGGTTGACAGCAAAATTACTGCTGCATTGAACTAATTTCTGGTCTACAAGAATGCAAAAAATGTTGTACATTGTACTTAGGCCCTTGATTCACACGTAACTGACAAAGAGAATAGAAACGCCTGGCTCTTATTCCATAACACCTTTTGCAGCAAAGAGATTTCATAGAACCATAGAATTGTAGAGCCATTGAGTCCAACCCCCTACTCAATGCAGGAATCCACCTTAAACCATCCCTGACAGATGGCTGTCCAGCTGCTTCTTGAAGGCCTTTAGGGTGGAAGAGCCCATGACTTCTCTAAGTAATTGGTTCCATTGTTGTACTGCTCTAACAGTCAGAATGTTTTTCCTCATGTCCATCTGGAATCTGGCTTCCTGTAACTTGAGCCCATTAGTCTGTGTCCTGCACTCTGGGATGATCAGAGAGCTTTGGCCATGGGGCAGTATATAAATGTAATAAATAAATAAATAATAATAATTAATAATAATGATCGAGAAGTGAGCCTGTTCCTCTGTGTGACAACCTTTCAAAGTATTTGAAGAGTGCTATCATGTCTCCCCTCCGTCTTCTCTTCTCATGGTGTAACATGCCTAGTTCTTTCAGTCTTTCCTCATAGGGCTTTGTTTCGAGACCCCTGATCATCCTCATTGCCCTCCTCTGTACTTCCTCCACCATGTCTGCATCCTTCTTGAAGTGTAGTGCTAAAAACTGGACGCAATGCTCAATACACTTCAAACAACCAATAAACAGTAGGAGGAGGTACAAAGATCTCGGGGGTGGGGATAACAACATGTGTGAGTGAACCTCAATGGATCTCCTCAATGCGCTACAGCAGAGGTGTAAGTTTACAAGTTTTCATATGCTATATAAGCACTATAAAAGCACTTCATAACCCAAATGGGATCATTCAAGGGTAAACCAGAACAAAAATGTACATGGGATGAACCTCTAAGTCATCCCTATTGGATAGTATCAAGTCAAGGATAGCCGATCCTCTCATTCCTTCCTCCACTTTCTGTAGGAGAAAGTTATCAGCCACATATGTCTGAAATTTCTTGGAAGGGCTACTTTTGGCAGAATTTATCTCCCAACAGATATCAGGGTAATTGAAGTCACACATCACTACTACGTTTGTTAAAGAACGTTGTCTGAAAGCTTTAATGTTTGAACTCTCCACTCAGTTTTTGGGGGTTGATGAAAGGGGCTTCCAAAATGGGGGGGGGAGGTTTAATTTTGGTGTGTGTGTCCGTGTGCACACATTTTTTGAACACTTTCAAAAGTGTTATCACTGAAAGTAGAACACTGTTTTATTTATTTAAAGTTTTTCCTCCCCTAAAAAACTTTCCCTCATAGCCTGGGTCAGCAGTGATGGCAAGTCAGTCCTCATGGTGGGCACTGGCTGGAAACCACCATGTCTCCCCCACCCCAAATGCCCCTGAAACAATGATCAAGCTTGATATAGCATTAGTCTGGGGTCTGGGATTCTGGGGTTTGCCATTCCCACACACCCCAGTACAACGCTCCTGGAAATATTCTGTGTTATTGCATAACAGTGTTCCAGTGGAATTCTGAGGGAGAAAAATGGCAGCCACCACCTGGCAGTTCCCACAAGGAGCTGCACCACCATTACTACGGGCTGTACTCAGAGCCCGTGGAGAAGGCGGAGGCGAAGCGCTGCTGCCCCTGCCTCATTGCTAATCGTAACACTCACCCAACCATTGGGCACTCTCCCCACACAATGAAATGTCTCACTGTCAGGGACATTTTGTTTCAGCCCCACCTCAAAGTTTCCAGAACAAAAAACCCCCTCATTTTTCTTGAGACAACAAGCTTTAAATGAATCACCACAAGAACTGGTGCTAAGGTCAATTGTGGGATAGCAATATCTTGTCTCCTGAAGAAGGCAATTATGTATGGGATATTGTGTCTTGTCATACATTTCTCCATTTCAGGCATAATATTGAGGCTTTGCCTCCTTTTTTTCAACTTCCAGAAAAATAGAAACACATTGAATCAGAACAACAAGCAATGGATTTTGAGTATGTACCACCCAGAGAAATATCATCCATGATGTTTGAATACTGCTTAAAATATTTTTGATTCATACAGTGTCTGACCTCTACAAAACCACAATGGCAACCCATAAACCACAAGGTTGGAATCAACTGTGTAGGGCAAGTAAAATAAATAAATAAATAAAGAAGTATCCTAATTTAATTAATGTTGTTTTATTTATTGGAGAACTTAGAGCTGCCTTTCCAGCTCAAAAAACAGACACACCAGCTTACAGTGAATCAAAACCAATATAACAATGTTAAACAAGAAATACAACATTAAAATTTATGTATTTATTTATTGCATTTCTATACCGCCCAGTAGCCGAAGCTAATATTAAATTAACACTTGAAAAAGCCAAGACCAAAAAATAAAAAGAGCATCTGAACATATAAATGAAAAGCTGGAGAGAAATTATTTCAAGGGGGAAAAAACTTGTAAAGTGGAACACAACTGAACCTTCTCATGTCCTACTTCTAGGTTTCCCACAAGGCTTGTTGGCCACTGTGTGAACAGAATGCTGGACTAGATAGATCTTGGTCTGAACCTGCACAGCTCTTTTTATATTCTCTGGAGGCTGGAAGTTCTAGATTTTGACTGCCCCAGCAAGGGGGGGGGGAGCTTTCTTGCACCTGAACCATATTACAGCACACACACCCCAGAATGCTTTTGAAAGAACACCGGCCGAAACACATCAGGCTTTGAAATAAAGAATTTCTTGCATCCTGAGAACCTGTTGTCATCCATGACTTATTTATCTCTTGGTCTCTTCACCTCCTCGCTCTGACTGAAACCTGTCTTCCTGCCCGTGATGCCACCATTGCTGCTGCCCTTTCTCTTGGAGGGCTCTCTTTAGCCTTCATCACACCTACCCATTTCCCTCGAATTATCCCATAGCGTATGAAAGCTGTTGTCATTGTTAGCCCCATCACACCCCCACAGGGAGAGGGGGAGGGAAAGGAAGGAAACTTCACGCCGGCTAGACGATCTCTTTATGGGGAGGGGGTGGTGGCAAGGGAGAGACGCTCCCTCAGGGCCCCTCTGCTTTTTCTGCGTGTGTTTTTACTCGAGAGTAAGCACACACACATCAGCAAACACAACTTGAAAAGAGCTTACTATTTCTGTGACTGGCAAGGGATAGGATCAAGCTGTTAGCATCTTTACTCGAAAGTAAGTGCCTTCTTGAGTGCCAGAACGCTTACTTTTCAGTAGGGAGGGCTCCATGCGGCACTCGCTTGGGAGCTGCAGAGGGAGGCAGCTGGGCAACTCTGCTCTTGTCATCCTCCTGCGCCCCCAGTGGCCGCTCGGAGAACAACAAAAGATTACTTCCTAAAGGGGTAGTAAAATGCATCAGTTCTTTTAGCTAAGAAGTAGGGCTGTGCACGGACCACCCCCCGATCCGCTTCGTGACCCGATCCAGAAAATCTGGATCAGGCCCGATCCTCTTCAGGCCGATCCGCCCATCCCCTGCTCCGCTCTGCGGAGCGAGACCCAGCTTCACCGCCATTGCCGCATGGACGGCGCCGCCACCGCCAGGTAAGCCACCCCCTTACTTGTGTCTGTCGTTGCGGGCTTCAACTGAGGCCCTGGCTTGAAGCTGGAAGAGGCCTCAGACTTCACTTCTGGCTTCAACCGGGGCCTCAATTGATGCCCGCGACAGACGCAGGTAAGCCTCCCTCCTCCCTGCCCCCTTACCTGGCTCTGCCGCCGCTGCATGAACGCTGGCAGCGCCAGGTAGGCCACCACCCCTGCCCCCCTACCTGCATCCGTCGCAGGCTTCAAATTGAGGCCCCGGCCTTCACTTCCGGCTTCAACTGGAATTGAAGCCCATGACGGATGCAATTAAGCCTCCCTCCTCCCTGCCCCCTTACCTGGCTCCATCGCTGTTGCCGCAGGGACTGCGGCGGCAGCACCAGATGAGTCCCCCTCCCCCCCCACTTATCTGCGTCCGGAGCTCCGGATTGAGGCGATCCTCTTTGCCTCAATCCGCAGCCCCCCAGACTCTCTTCGCCTCCGCCTTTTTCAGAGGCGAATCAGGCCGCCTCGCTACTGCTTCTCCGAACTGAAGAGAAGCAGAGCACAGCCCTACTAAGAAGCACAATTAAAGCAGGATGCCTGGGAGTGCTTCACAGTCAAAGTAGATTATAAACTGGAAAACTTTGGAGTCCTTTGCACGCAGTTCGTAGTGTTGCACAGTATAACGCCGGTGTGATGAAGCTCTTTTTCTCACACTAGCTGCTCAGAGGGTCGTGGTGGTGGCGTGGGTCTTTTATTATCTAGCTTGTGGCAGTTCTAGCCTCTCTCTACTCCACCTTCACATTGTTTTTCTTCTTTTCAGATACATGTGGTAAGGCTTTTCGATCCACTATAGCTGTGGATTGCAGTTGTGTATCGCCGCCGCCCCCGGCCCATTCTCAAAATGTATCTCTGATTTTGATTCATGGCTGACCTTTTTCCTCTCTGATAATCCTCCAACCTTTATCTTGGGTGATTTTAATATTCCTGTGGATCATCCTCAAGACTCTGCAGCTTTATGATTTCTCTCATTATCCTCCTCTTTTGATCTTAAGCTTTGGTTTGATTCACCCACATATTCCATCAGACACTGGACCTTGTCTTCACTAGGAATTGCTCTATCTTGGACCTTTATGCTGATTACTTTCCTTTATCACAGCATCATCTAGTTTCCTGTATGATTACTCATAATCCTCCTTCCTCACATTCTGTTCCTCGCTCTTGTCATGATTTGCAATCTATTAATTATGAGGCCTTTTCTCAATCTTTAGCCTCCTCTCTTCCTTCTGTCATTTCTGCCCTCTCCTTGGACTCAGCTGTCTCTCTCTTTAATTCTTCTTTATCCTCAACTCTTGATAATTTTGCTCAATCTTTGACAAGGATGGTTCATCCTTCTCAACCCCAACCTTGGCTCACCTCTTTCATCTGCTATCTTCGTTCTTGTACTTGGGTGGCTGAATGCCTTTGGCGTAAGACCAGGGACTGGGCGGATTTTGTCCATTACAAATTTGTTCTTTCTTCTTTTTCTTCTGCTGTTTCCTTGGCCAAACAGCAGTATTACTCACTGCTAATCCAGTCAAATGCTACGCATCCTCAGCGGCTCTTTGCATCTTTCAATTCTCTTCTGAAGCCTAGTCCAACATCTCTCCCCCCCCCTCCCACTCTGTTTGCCAATGACTTTGCCTCTTTCTTCAATACCAAATTTCAAACTATTCACTCTGGTCTCACCATCTCTGCCCCTCTTCCAGTTCCTTTCCCTCAATTGTCAGTTCCTCCTGCAACTTTCTCTGTGTTCTCGTCGGTCTCAGCTGATGAACTGTGTAGAATACTGCATTCTTCAAAGCCTTCCAATTCTTCTCTTGATCCAATCCCTTCTCATGTCTTTATTCCTGTTATCCTCCCTTCCTTGCTTCATATTATTAATATTTCTTTGTCTTCTGGTACATTTCCTTCTGCTTGTAAACGTGCTACGGTCTCTCCTATTCTTAAAAAGCCTTCTCTTGATGTGCTTTCTCTTTCTAACTACCATCCTGTTTACTTGTTGCCATTTGTTTCAAAGATCTTGGAGCGGGTGGTTTACTCTCATTGCCTTAATTTTCTTTCTAGTAACTCTGCTCTGGATCCTTTTCAATCTGGCTTTCGTCCTTTACATTCCACTGAGACAGCCCTTACAAAGATTAACAATAATCTTCTTCTTGCCAAGTCCAGAGGCTTTTATTCTGTTCTTATTCTCCTAGATCTCACCACAGCCTTTGACATGGTCGATCATGATCTTCTTTTGGATGCCCTTTGTGACCTTGGATTTTGCGTCTCTGCCTATAACTGGTTTGCTTCTTATCTAGCGGGTCGTTCATTCAACGTGTTGGCAAGTGGCCGCGCGTCTTCATTCTTTCCCCTTTCAGTTGGGGTTCCACAGGGCTCGGTGCTTGGCCAAGTGTGTGTGTGTGTGTGTGTGTGTGTGTGTATATATATATATATATATATATATATATATATATATATATATATATTTGTCCTTGGGTAATCTTATTCAATCTCATGGCCTCCAATATCATCTGTATGCTGATGACACACAATTATATCTTTCATCTCCAGAACTCTCTCCTGATGTTCCAGATCAAAGGAACAAAGGAACAAAGCCAGACTATAAAACTATATATATATATATATATATATATATATATATATATATAGTATATTACTAAAACTATTCCTATTATACTTTGTACGAACAAAGCCAGACTATAAAACACATGGTCTTCGATGTCTATATACTAATGCCCAGAGCATGGGAAACAAACAGAATGAACTTGAACTCTTATTACATGAAGGCAAATACGACTTGATAGGTATAACTGAAACTTGGTGGAATGACTCCCATGACTGGAATACAGCAATTGAAGGATATAACTTGTTCAAAAAGAACAGAAGAAATAGAAAGGGAGGTGGAGTTGCATTATACGTTAAAAATACCTATCCCTGCACAGAAATACAGGCGGATCAGACTGGGAGCCCCATCGAGAGCATCTGGATTAAAATAAATGGGGCAAGGAATAAAAAGAACGTGATAATCGGAGTCTACTACCGACCACCCAATCAAGGAGAAGACGAGGATGAAACTTTTGAGAAGCAAATTGCCAGTGTTTCAAGGAAGTGTGATGTAGTAGTGATGGGGGACTTCAATTACCCTGATATCTGTTGGGAGACCAATACTGCCAAAAGCGGCCCTTCCAAGAAATTCCTGACATGTATGGGTGATAACTTTCTCCTACAGAAAGTGGAGGAAGGAACTAGAGGATCGGCAATCCTTGACTTGATATTGACCAATAGGGATGACTTAGTGGATGAAGTGGCAGTTACGGGAACTCTGGGGGAAAGTGACCACGTCATACTTGAATTCTTGATTATGAAGGAGACAAAAGTTGAGTGTAGCCGTACTCTGGATTTTAAGAAAGCTGATTTTAATAAACTCAGAACTATGATAAGTAAGGTCCCATGGCAAGTGAGCCTAATGAGAAAAGGAGTGCAGGGTGGGTGGGAGTATTTAAAAAAGGAAATTTTAAAGGCACAGTTACAAACAATTCCAACAAGGAGAAAAGATAGAAGACAACAGAGGAAACCAATGTGGCTCCACAAACAGCTTAGAGATGACCTGAAAACAAAAAGGGATACATATAGGAAGTGGAAGGAAGGCCAGGCTACAAAAGAAGAGTACAGACAAGTGCCGCCAGAAGTGCCGAAATGGTGTCAGGAAGGCTAAAGCTGTGAATGAGCTGAGATTAGCGAGGGATGCTAAAAGCAATAAAAAGGATTTCTTCAGATATGTGAGTAGTAAAAGACAGAGGAAAGAAATGGTGGTTCAACTGCTTAATGAGGATGGCAAATTGATAACAGATGACAAAGAAAAGGCTGAAGTGCTCAATTCCTACTTTGCCTCGGTCTTCTCCCAAAAGCGGGTCTATGACCCCCCTGGAAAAAGTGAAGCAGAAGTTGAGGGGGCAGGATTGCAGTTTGAGATTGATAAACAAATGGTCAAAGAACACCTAATTTCCTTGAATGAGTTCAAATCTCCAGGGCCCAATGAACTGCATCCTGGAGTAATGAAGGAGCTAGTAGAAGAACTCTCAGAACGTTTGTCTATTATCTTTGCAAAATCATGGAAGACGGGTGAGGTGGTGGACGACTGGAGGAGGGCTAACGTTGTCCCTATCTTCAAAAAGGGCAAAAAGGAGGAACATGGGTCTGACATCCATCCCTGGGAAAATTCTGGAGCAGATTATAAAGAAGTCAATCTGTAAACACCTTAAAATCAATGCGGTGATTACTAGAAGCCAACATGGATTTGTCAGGAACAAATCCTGTCAGACTAATTTGATCTCATTTTTTGATCGGGTAACCTCCCTTGTGGACTGTGGGAATGCTGTGGACATCATATATCTTTCGATAAAAGATATATAAGCTTTCGATATAAGCTTTCCATAAAATGCCCCATGATATTCTGATTAACAAACTAGCTAAAAGTGGGCTAGATGAAACAACTATTAGGTGGATTCACAGTTGGCTACAGAATCGGACTCAAAGAGTACTTATCAATGGAACCTTCTCAAACTGGGGAGAGGCAACGAGTGGGGTACCGCAGGGCTCAGTCCTGGACCCAGTGCTCTTCAACATTTTTATTAATGATTTGGATGAGGAGTTGCAGGGAACGCTTATCAAATTTGCAGATGACACAACATTGGGTGGGATAGTTAATACCCTGGAAGGCAGAAAGAAACTTCAAAGTGATCTTGATAGGCTGGAGTGCTGGGCTGAAAACAACAGAATGAAATTTAATAGGGATAAATGCCAAGTTCTACATTTAGGAAATAGAAACCAAAGGCACAGTTGCAAGATGGGGGATACTTGGCTCAGCAATACTACAAACGAGAAGGATCTTGGAATTGCTGTAGATCGCAAGCTGAATATGAGCCAACAGTGCGATACGGCTGCAAGAAAGGCAAATGCTATTTTGGGCTGCATTAATAGAAGTATAGCTTCCAAATCATGTGAGGTACTGGTTCCTCTCTATTCGGTCCTGGTTAGGCCTCATCTATAGTATTGCATCCAGTTCTGGGCTCCACAATTCAAGAAGGATGCAGACAAGCTGGAGCGTGTTCAGAGGAGGGCAACCAGGATGATCAGGGGTCTGGAAACAAAGCCCTATGAAGAGAGACTGAAAGAACTGGGCATGTTTAGCCTGGAGAAGAGAAGATTGAGGGGAGACATGATAGCACTCTTCAGATACTTAAAAGGTTGTCACACAGAGGAGGGCCAGGATCTCTTCTCGATCCTCCCAGAGTGCAGGACACGGAATAACGGGGTCAAGTTAAAGGAAGCCAGATTCCAGCTCGACATCAGGAAAAACTTCCTGACTGTTAGAGCAGTGCGACAATGGAATCAGTTACCTAGGGAGGTTGTGGGCTCTCCCACACCAGAGGCCTTCAAGAGGCAGCTGGACAACCATCTGTCAGGGATGCTTTAGGGTGGATTCCTGCATTGAGCAGGGGGTTGGACTCGATGACCTTGTAGGCCCCTCCCAACTCTGCTATTCTATGATTCTATGAGTCTATGATCATATCTCAGCATGTTTTTCAGATAACTCAGCTTGGTTGCTCCATCATCATTTGAAACTTAGGCCTTAGCTAGACCTATCTTTTATCCCACGATGGAGGAGGGAAGATCTCATGTTGTATTTAACGTGAGATCCCTCCTCCATTTACATGCGTTGCCCTCACAAGGAGAGGTGTTGTGCCCGCCATTTTAAATTTTTTTTAATTGGACAGAAGCGCACGAATGCTAGTGCACACAAGGTAAGTGGTTTTTTAAAAATTTAAATTATTTTCCCCACTCCCCCCATCCTTCCCCCGATGGCCGCAGCACTCCTGAGGAGCGCTGCACCTGGCTCCACGTCAACGGGCCACACATTCCGTGGTCTCGGGCTCAGCCCGGGACTGCACAAAAACCAGGGCCAAAGTGGAGGGCAAGATCCCTGGGCAAGGGAGGGATCATCCCTCCCTGATCCTGGGATCCCCTGTGCATCGTGTGTTTAGCCCCGGGATAAAGCCCCATCTAGCTAAGGCCTTAATATGGCAAAGACAGAATTGTTTGTTTTTCCTCCCAAACCTTCTCCCTATCTTTCATTTTCTGTTACTGTCAATAATGTTACACTTACACAAGTTGAGGAAGCTCATAGTCTTGGTTTTATGTTTGACTCCTCACTCTCCTTTACTCCTCATATTGAGGCAGCAGCTAAGTCCTGTCATTTTTTCTTACATAATATTGCCAGGATCCGATCGTTTTTGTCTGACTCTTCTGCCAAGACTCTTGTTCATGCTTTGGTTATTTCTCGGCGGGACTATTGTAACCTTCTTCTGACTGGCCCTCCTTCTTCTCACATAAGTTCATTGGTTTCTATTCACCACTCTGCTGCTAAGATCATCTTCTTGGCTCATCACTCTGATCATGTTATTCCACTTCTGAAATCTCTTCATTGGCTTCCACTTCACCTCAGAATCCAATTTAAGCTTCTTCTGTTGACTTTCAAAGCTTGTCACAGTCTAGCTCCTTCCTATCTTTCTTCTCTCATCTCACATTATTGCCCCACTCGTGTTCTTCGCTCATTGAATGCCATGTTTGTTACCCACCCAAGGGGTCTCTACTTCTCTTGCTCGGCTTCGTCCATTTCCTCTCACTGCCCCTTATGACTGGAATTCTCTTCCAGAACATTTGCGGAACACAAGTTCAATTACTGTTTTTAAAGCTCAGTTGAAAACTTTTCTTTTTTCTACAGCTTTTAGAACTTGACTTTGTTCTTAGTTTAGTTTAATTGTCCCCTGTGCCTGTTTGGTGCATTCTCTTCCCTTTCTTATTGCTTTATTATGATTTTATAAGAATGTAAGCCTATGTGGTGGCAGGGTGTTGCTGCTTTTATTTTTTTACTATGTAAAGCACCATGTACATTGATGGTGCTATATAAATAAACAAACAAATAAATAAATAATAACTAGGGACAAGTAGAACAAATAGAGGGAGTTGCAGCTCAGGATAAGTAAGGATATGATAAGAGGGCATTTTGCTATTTTAAATAAGTTCATCTCAATGGCCAGACAAATTACATCCTTGGATGCTGAAGGATTTGTGGATGTTATTTCAAATCCCTTCTCAGCTCCAACAAGGGTTGTGCAGTCACATTAAATGTTGGGGCATTCCTTTGACTGGGCCTGAGATGGATCCAAGAAATAGAGAGCTCACCATCTCAGGTCTACGTGAGGCTCAGCTCTCATCGAAGTAGTCAGTCACTTAATTTGTTATCAGGGTTCTAACACTCCCTGGAGAGAAAGAGGAAGAGAAAGAGAGAGAGAGAGAGAGAGAGAGAGAGAGAGAGAGAGAATCACTCAATCATTTGCACCACCACCTGCAACCTGAAAAGATACAGCTCAAACACAGGTTAAACAGAGTATCACTTATCAATGGACCTTTTAGAGAGTCATGATTGCTGCCTCTGAACTTGAAGCTGAACCTGCAAGAGAAAAAAAGATTAAGTTATACATAGATCTCCATGGATGAGTGTAGGGAACGTACGAGGAGAATCAAGACTACAAAGATATGACTGCATGTTCCTTGGAAGTAGAAAACTATACATCAAAAGAAGGCTATTCAAGAGTATGGATAACAGCAACGGGTACAACAAGATGCCACACGTGAGCAGGAATGATGGCAGCAGGAATGACAAAAGGTTCAGTAAGAACAGTGGCAGAATGGGTGTAGCAGGAGGCACATCTCATCCATAAACATCTCTATCTTGGCAATATTAAAAGCAATGCTGGCAACAGGAAGGTCCTTGAATATTCTTAATCATCTTGGACACTGTGTTGGCTAAAACTGTGTTAAAGTAGAGACTGAACTAACATTTGTTACTATAATCTTGATGACCAGCGAGCCACCCCAGAAGGATTGAAGTTATTGCCAAAGCTAGTAATGGAAGTTTATTTATTTATTTATTTATTTATTTATTTATTACATTTATATACCACCCCACAGCCGAAGCTCTCTGGACAGTTTACAACAATTAAAATGGTAAACATTAAAAGTATACAAAATTTAAAAACCATCAAAACATAAAAAACAGTATAAAAACAAGAGTATCCAACAATTCTGGGGTCCATTAAAAACAAACTTAACATTGTTAAATGCTGTTAAAATGCCTGGGAGAAGAGAAAAGTCTTGACATGGCGCCGAAAAGATAACAATGTTGGCACCAGGTGAGCCTCATCAGGGAGATCATTCCATAATTGGGGGGGGGGGCACCACTGAAAAGGCCCTCTCCCTTGTTGCCATCCTCCGAGCTTCCCTTGGAGTAAGCACTCGGAGGAAGACCTTAGATGTTGAGCGCAGTGTACGGGTAGGTTCATGTCGGGAGAGGCGTTCCATCAGGTATTGCGGTCCCAAGCCATGTAGGGCTTTATAGGTTAAAACCAGCACCTTGAATTGGGCTCGGAAACATATAGGCAGCCAATGCAAGCAGGCCAGAATCGGTGTTATATGCTCAAACCTCCCTGTTCCAGCTATCAATCTGGCCACCGCATTTTGCACAAGCTGCAGCTTCCAGACCGTCTTCAAAGGCTGCTCCATGTAGAGGGCATTGCAGTAATCTAACTTGGAAGTTGTCTAAGATAGATACAATACCTACATTGACACTTTAGTGGAAAGGAGACTTTCTGCGACACAGCTGGTTTTTGCTTCCAGAATGTTGCAGGAGAGAATTTGGAAGAAGAAATGCATTGAGACATCATCACATTGAGACTAGTAGCTTCTCTACATGAGCAATTTATTGTACATCCATGATTGGCTACTCACGGAAGTTTGTGGGTCATTTATTTATTTATTTATTATTACATTTTTATACCGCCCAATAGCCGAAGCTCTCTGGGAAGTTCTCTGGGTGGTTTACATGATGCCATCAACCTCCAGGATGTCTCCCATGCCTTCCCCCAGTAATCTTGCTTTAAAAAAGATTAGAGCTAGTGCACTATTTAAAATTATTGTGGGATATCCCTAGTGTAAAATTGTGTTGAGCTATAATACAGCCAATAGATGGTGTGTTTTGTTGAACTTTATGGAGCAAAAGGGGGAAGTTTTCAGTTATAAATAATGTGATTGCTGGTGTCTGCCATCTAAAGGAGCCATAGTAAATGTGGAAAAGATCCCAGAAGAAGAAAACCTGGTAAAGATGGAGGTTTCCCCCCCTTAAAGTAGAGATGCTCTGGGTTAGAAGTGTAAAATGCCGCTGGTGCTCCTCCTGCAATCATGAATTAGCATTCCCACCCCACAGCTGCAATTCTGCAGGGTTTCAAAGGAACAAGCAGCAAAGGAACAAGCATCAAGCCATGGCCTTTGACAAAAAGGCGGCATAGAAATACTTCTAAGAAATAGTAATAAATACTGTATGTATTGAATCATACTTAGCCTTGTGATTAATCTGGGACTATGCATAATTGAAAATATCATCTGGAAATGGAACACCTAGAGCTCCATCAGACAAGCATTCTCTTTCACGCTTGTTACTGGGCACTCCTGGATTTTCGCGGGTCCCTCTCACAGCGTTGTCTGCCTCCTGCCCCTTCTAGCCTTTGTCGCACAACAACTCCCCCCCCAGTAAATTTGACTTATTTTTAAAGACAGAAGTTGCTGCTCTCTCCTCCTGTGTGCAGGAGAAGCAGCAGGACCAAAACGGCCCACTGAATGGGGAACATGCACTTTGTTTACTTCCTCTTTCAAAAGAGGAAGTAATGAGGGACAAACGCACGGGCGGAGAAGAAACGGTAAGCAAACACAATTTCCCCCTGTGTGATGACGCTCTTAATCTCAAGGATTTCAATTGGATTTAACGCTGCCTCGAACACAAAGCTCTGCTCAGCATGTGAGCTGGTTTTTGACATGTGGATTCTATATTTAGCATTAGCCATGGCTGCTTCTTGTATCACTGCTCTAATAGTTCCTTTTCCAAAGCAGCAGACAATAGGCTCTTTCCTATTTCATTGTTTTCAGAGCTATACTAAGTGTGAGAGCTTTCTCTGCTGTTGTAAATTGGCTTCTTTCTTTCCCAACCTGTCACTCACCAATTCTAAAGCGGGGGCTTCTTTAATCCTGTCCAGATGAGCAGGGGATTCCAACAGGAATCTATTTTTGTTCTTAGGCTTTCAACTCTATGCTACTGTTGGGCTGGAGTTCATTCAGAGAAATCTCCTTGGCTGCTACGCAGATTCTGTTCCTCAGCAGAGCAAGAGCTTTGGGTTTTCATAGATGCTGAAGATGTATCTACTTTTAGTGCTGGCTGTTTTAAAACAACTGAAATAGCATTCTTGAACAGAAGTCAGTTATTTTTATAAACATTCAGGCCTGCTTTTGAAATTAGAAGCAAACTTTTCATCAGTCTCAGAGAAAGTATGATTAACGGTGAATGTCTGCTTTACAGCAGCAGGTTTGCAACTTGTACAAAGACATGAATATCATTGTGCCAGACTCTGTGAAAACATATATAATGTAATATATTTTTAAAAGTGTTTCTTCATGCTCCTAACACCTCAGTTAAAGCTGCAGTTCTCAAGGCACTTTTCCCAAGTAGTCCCAACGAAGTCAGTGGGTTTACTCTGGAATAGTTGCAAACGGATTTATTACAATAGATTTAATCCTGTTGCAGACAAGAAAACTGCTGAGAGCAAAGGGCAGCAGTCATATATGAAAAAAGCACAACTTTCCTTCAGAATAGTGGGACCTGTGTAACAGAGACACTTATCTTCTGCTACTTAAACAGAAAACTTTGAACAAAAATGAAATGTACAGATTTCATGATGTATCTCTAACTGCCCATTTACCTTTTATTTCATAGCATTGCAAAATAGACTTAGCAAGGACTGATTGTTGATTTGTTCAATAATGCAATGACCTCCATTTCTGATGTCAGTGGTTTAGCCAGCAAATCAGCAAATTTCTAGGTGACTGGATCTACCTAACTAATTACTGTAAACTTACATCTCAAAGAACTGATCTAGTTTGTGCAAGTTAACCTATGAAGAGAAAGAGTTTTGGTTGCCTTTTTTTTTTAGGACAGAAAGGTGAAATAAGCTTAACAAAGTGTGGAGATGGTATAGTAGTGTATCTTTAAGAGAGCAAGGATTAGATCCAGCTGGAGGCTGGGCAATCTATAAGGGGAAATTGGGGATAGCTTGAGAAGACTTAGTCAGGCATACGGCTATGCTGCCGGCCTTGCAAGGCATACTTTATAAATAAAGGACTTATATTTATACTTTTACCTTGCCTCTTTTTGGATACAACATTTTGGTGACGAAGAATGGCTTTTTTATCATTGAACCCACCAGTACCTTTTCTTCAGAGTCCAGGTGAGCCTCCAATTGCGTTCCCTGCCTGGATTCGGATGTTTGAAAATTACTTGTTGGCAGTCAGCGATAAGGAACTTCCTCAAGCAAGAAAATGTGTGTTGCTTACTCATTGCTTGGGAGTTGAAGGACAACGGATATTTTACAATCTTCCACTTGCTGATGATAAATATGAGACTGCATGTATTGCTTTAAAGAACTTCTTTGTGCCAAAAGTGAATGTGGTAGCTAACCGCTACAAATTTCGTCAACGTGAGCAGAAACCGGGGGAGTCGATGTTACAGTATACTGCTGCTTTGAGAGACTTAATGAGCTCGTGTAACTTTGGAGATATGGCAGAAGAGATGATTAGAGACCAGCTAATTGAGAAAATATCTTTGCCTCGTATACGAGAACGCTTACTCCTAGAGATAGATCTTACATTAGAGAAAGCAATAACAATTGCAACTCAAATTGAGGCAGCCCTGGCAGAAGCTAAACTAATGAGTTTGGACAAAGGGGGCGTGGTGCAAGCAGTAGATCCATGGCATAAGCATAGGCGTGCGCAGCACATTTCATTAGGGGGTTCAGCCAAGGATTTTTTTTAAAGTAAACATTAATTAAATATACAGTAATAAAAGACTTTTTTTCATTCATCAAACAAACAAAATAAATAAAAACTGAAGTAAACTGTATTTTTTTAATTAACAAATAATCTGTACTTTAAAAATACACATTTTAAAATAAAGACTCTGAATACTATTTTTTTGCTGTAGTGATAACCAAGCGTATATAAAGATACAGTCAATTTTCACCATCTTTAAATTTAATCAGATAATGACCTAATCCAAACTTACTAAAACAGATTCACATTTAAAACAGATTCTATCACATTAACAACGAGTATCATCTTAAGTTCCAGCACCATACATAGAATACACCATACATAAAATGCCCTAATAATGATTTTAAAAGATTGCCCTGTGTGCTGCTGAGCAAAGAATTTGGAATGAGGTCCAGGAGAGAGACTTCTGGGGTGAATATAGTGAGGACGAGGGGTGGCTGCGAGCCTAGCATAAGAGAGGGCTAGCTAGCAAGATTTGGAGAACTTGGAGGAGTGTAAGAGATCTAGAAGTAAGAACATCTCTAGAAGGCCGCGAAGGGGCTATTGGCAGAAGACAATAGATGAAAGAGAAAAGAGAGGATGGAAAACCATCACAAGAGCACATCAGTCTTCTTTACTGATCAATTGTAAGCCGCTCTGGGAGCCTTTTAGGCTGAGGTGCGGGATAAAAATACTCAAATAAAAATACTCTAAATAAAATAAGAGCAGAAGAAGAGGATTGGCATAGGAGGAGCCCTGGAGAAAGAAGAGAGAGAAATGCCCCTATGTGTGGGGTAGAAGAGGGAGAGAGGGTGCAGACAGGAGAGGTATGAGTGTCCCGGAGGGGAGAAGAAACAGAGGTAATGTTTAGCCTTGAGGAGAAGCCTGAGAAGAAACATGATAACATTCCTCAAATACTTGAAAGATTGACACACACAGGAGGGCCAGGATCTCTTCTCGATCATCCCAGAGTGCAGGACACGGAATAATGGGCTCAAGTTACAGGAAGTCAGATTCCAGCTGGACATCAGGAAAAACCTCCTGACTGTTAGAGCAGTATGACAATAGAACCAGTTACCTAGGAAGGTTGTGGGCTCTCCCACACTAGAGGCATTCAAGAAGCAGCTGGATAACCACCTGTCAGAGATGCTTTAAGGTGGATTCCTGCATTGAGCAGGGGGTTGGACTTGATGGCCTTATAGACCTCTTCCAACTCTATTATTCTATGATTCTATAAAAACAGTAGTGTAGATCCTGCTTGAGACACCTGGGCCCTGTACACCTAAGAAACCCAATGCATGTTGTTCAATATCTAAATTATAGCCAGCTCTTGCCAGGGCTGGCCCAAGATATTTTGCTGCCCAAAGTAGAATAGCAAATGACATGACCCCCCACCCCACCCCCAAACTCACAGTGCAAAGCCAGTAAAATCATTTTGGCACTTGAGGCCAGTGGACAACAGCTTATTATGCCATAATAAAGTTGTGAGTCTTCCAGATCTCACAAGATACTTTACGGCTTTTGAACACAAAAGAAAAAGAGGACTATACCACAACCTGGCCTTGTGGATCATGCAACCAGCAAGTACAGTCCAGAAAAGAAATCCAGACACAAGCAATTCAAGCCAAACCACACCACATACCCACATACTGTATTATTTTGCCCCAGTCCAAACATTGGTGCTGATATCCCTTTTTGCTGCAGTGCCACTTCTGCCCCCTTGACCCAGATAAAGGGCCTGGGCAGCTTAGAAGAAGCAACAAGAAGTAACAAGTAAAGCACTCCACTGAACATATCAACAGCCAGTCTACCCACTCCTCCCCTTGCCAGGAGCCACGCTGCCTATAATGGCAAAGTATAGTAATTGCCTGAGCATCTCTCTCTGCATAATCAAGTAGTAGCTTACAATGGTGTTAAGCAATTTTAGAAACCATATGTAATAGTCTTATAGACCCCTTTATGTCTTAAAATGCGTTGCTTCAGTTCAAATGGCAGATATATCTTCCACACTGACAGCTGCTACATTCCTGATACTAGAGCAATAGTATATATATGATTCAACACATGTGAGGAGTTTCACATTTTAAACTCATTTAAGGTGCAAGCCTTAATGGACTCTCAAACGGAAGCTGCTATAAAATCATGTGTTACTTGTCAATTACATGATAAGACAGCAATAACACGTGCATCACCATTACAGCCAGTTCCACTTCCAGATGCTGCATGGGAAAAGGTTGCAATTGATATTGTAGGACCTTTTGAGGCTGCTCCAATTGATTGTCGTTATGCTATCACTTTAATTGATTATTATAGTAAATGGCCAGAAGTAGCGTTTACATCTCAAGCTACCTCAGCTACAGTTATTAGTTTTCTCTCCACTGTTTTTAGTAGAGAAGGAAATCCAAAAGAACTGGTTTCAGATAATGGAGCACAGTTCACTTCAGTGGAATTTGAAACCTTCTTAGAAGAACGTAATATTATTCATTGGAGATCATCTGTGTATTACCCCCAAGCTAATGGGGAGATTGAAAGGTTCAACAGAAGCCTGAAATAGAGTTTACAAACAGCGAAGTTAGAAGGGAAAGCATGGAAAACATTCACCACTGACTTTTTGCAAGTGTATAGAGCTACACAGCATGCAACAACACAGAGGTCACCTGCAGAGTTATTGCATGGCAGAGAGATGCATACAAAATTGAATGTGGCTGGAGTGTTAAAATCTAGACCAGATAGACCTTTGGAATCCGAGATGAGAGAGAAAGTTAAAGAGAAACAAAGGAAATCTAAAGTATATACAGATGGACGTCGTGGTGCTAAGGAACAAACATTCCAGTGCAATTCCTTTGTTCGAGTTAGGAAACCTGGGATTTTACGAAAGGGAGAACAAAGATTCACATCTCCTCGTAAAATTATTGGGGAAAAAGGACCTTATACATATAAACTTTCAGATGGACATGTGTGGAATGCTTCTTATCTTGCTCCAGTAGACCATCAAGATGATGAAGATACCCATTTTGGGTTAGAGGATTTGCCTTTTTCACCCACAATAGAGACTAGGCCAGCAGCTGGATCTGACCAACCGGGAAGTGAACCAGGAAGACAGCCAGTCCGTGTCAGACACCCACCTGCTTGGACTAAGGACTATGTTATGTAATGTTGGGATGTGGGATTATGGAGGTTTCTTAAGAGGGGGAGAAATGTGGAGATGGTATAGTAGTGTATCTTTAAGAGAGCAAGGATTGGATCCAGCTGGAGGCTGGGCAATCTATAAGGGGAAATTGGGGATAGCTTGAGAAGGCTTAGTCAGGCATACGGCTATGCTGCCGGCCTTGCAAGGCATACTTTAAATAAAGGACTTATATTTATACTTTTACCTTGCCTCTTTTTGGATACAACACAAAGAAGTGAGATAAGCCTAATTAGGGTGCTAATTTACCAGATGCTCTAGTGTGCGCTTTCCCCCCCAGTTTTATTTTTTTTATTATTTTCACATCAAGCTAATAAACATATAATACAAAAGAAGACTAAAACTCACACAAAGAAAACACAAAGTTAAGATGGACTTCCGATTTTCTCCACTGCAAAAATAAGTAACCATATTTTCCCTTGCTCTATAATTACAAAATGCCAAGTTCCCTTCTTTCTTCAGTCTTAAAATTTTCTTCTTATTCGTTGAATCCACAGGTAAACAAATAATTATTTTCTAGATCCTGCAAAAAGTCTATAAGAGGTTTCCATTCAGTTCTAAACATAGATGTAGACTTAGCTCTGATTATTGCTGTAAGTTTTGCCATCTCCACCAATTGCAACATGTTCACCAGCCATTCGTCCGTCGTAGGTACTATTGCACCTTTCCATTTCTGTTCATATAGTAGTCTCGCTGCTGATGTCATGTATAAGAATAAAGTCCCTTAGTTCCTTTTCATCTGGTTGTTTAGTAAGCCCAAAAGGAAATATTCTGGTTTCAGTTGTATATTAATTTTTAATATTTTCTGTATTAAAGAATGGATTTCTATCCAAAAAGTTCTCGCTTTTTTACAAGTCCACCAAATGTGATAAAATGTTCCTTCTTGTTCTTCACGCTTCCAACAAGTTCCTGATACACCTTTATACATGTCTGCCAATTTATGAGACATATACCATCTATACATTATTTTATAAAAGTTCTCTTTCAAATTGGAACTTAATGTAAATTTTAAACATCTTAACCACATGTTTTCCCATTGTACCATTGGTATACTGTATCCAAAATTTTGACCCCATTTTATCATACAGTCCTTTATTTCTTCTTCCTCTGTCTCAAACTTCAGAAAAAGTTTATATATTTTTGCAATAACATGTTCATTATTTGTACATAATGCTCTTTCAGATTCAGATTTTGTGTGCACTGTTCAGCTATGTCAGAAGTAGGGGTTTGTTCAAGGGTGCTAAGCCCTTGCCACCTATGGCTTTCTCCCATTGTCCCTCCAGCAGGCATTCTTCTCCCAGCTGGGCTCCACTACCAACATTGAGCTCAGCTGGCAGAAAAGCACCTGGTGAGACAGAATGCAGAGTCAGAGTACCCCAAGGTGCCACACCTCTCTGGCCTTTTAGAATCGTAGAATCATAGAACAGCAGAGTTGGAAGGGGCCTACAAGGCCATCGAGTCCAACCCCCTGTTCAATGCAGGAATCCACCCTAAAGCATCCCTGACAGATGGTTGTCCAGCTGCCTCTTGAAGGTCTCTAGTGTGGGAGAGCCCACAACCTCCCTAGGTAACTGATTCCATTGTTGTACTGCTCTAACAGTCAGGACGTTTTTCCTGATGTCCAGCTGGAATCTGGCTTCCTGTAACTTCAGCCTGTTATTCTGTGTCCTGCACTCTGGGAGGATCGAGAAGAGATCCTGGCCCTCCTCTGTGTGACAACCTTTTACGTATTTGAAGAGTGCTATCATGTCTCCCCTCAATCTTCTTTTCTCCAGGCTAAACATGCCCAGTGTTTAAATCACTCAACCCCAATGTTACACACATATTTATAGATTTATTTATTTATTACATTTATATACTGCCCCATAGCCGAAGCTCTCTGGGCAGTTTACAAAAGTTAAAAACAGTGAACATTAAAAAGTATACAAAATTTAAAACCATCAAAAGCATAGATGCAGGTTGCTGCTATCACACATAGGCTGGGGCCCAATGAGCTGTATGATATAAATGTTTTTTAAATTTGTATTTATCACATTCCCACTTTTTTCATTCTTAGGTGTACACCTAAACATGCAATATGTGCATTGGTCCTAAACATGGCTGCACTTACTAGTAGGAAGTAATTTTGATTGACCTCTGTTGAATTTACTTCTGATTGATTGATTAACCTAAAAGAATTTTGACCTGCTTTTCTGGGCATGCTGCCTACACAAGGTGGATTTCAAATTGACAAAATACATGAAAATGCAATGATAGGTACCCTAGAGGCCTTCTCAGTGGCTGGTTGATGGAAACTGCTGATCTTCACCACAGCAGTGACTGGGAAGCCCAGGGGAGATGCTGACAGCAATACAGTCCTTCCTCTGGTTTCCCTAATGGACCAACTGCTGCAGTATTCCTGGTAGCTCACAGTTGTTTTGGCCACCCACGCTGTGTCCAGATTCAATGGCTTGAAGCAGGAAGCTCTAGGCTCCTTGTGGAGATCACCTCAGTGGCCAGCTGGTGGTTCTGTCCTCTGCCATGGGCAGTACTCAGGAAATGCAGGGGGATGATGGCAAAACAAAATTCCTTCCTCTCCTCCTGTGTGAAGGGTATGACAACCACAGCTGAATCCTTTGACCTGGGAAAAGGTAGGTGAGGGAGGAAACAGTGCACAGATTCCAAAGACGCTTGGGGGGAAATTAGTAATTAACTATTTTAATGATGCACACATTCATCAAGGAACATTTTTTCAGTGGCACACAAGGTGAAATGTATAAGTCAGTGCTGTTTCTGGAATTGTCCAATTATCACAACGTTTCTACAAAGTGGGTAGCCTACTCATCCTGGTGACAATTTCATTACAACTAAGAGTCAGAAAAATGTAGTGGCCACAGAAACACATATGCATATACTAATGGTATGCGATTAGAGGAAATAAACTGCCAGGTTGACCAAATGGGATGACGTTATCCCTAACCATCAGCAGTTTCTGTTCCTCATTGTCTAATTAGAGAAACAAGTTTTGGATTTCTGTTTTGGGAAACAGATTTGTCATGTCAGAAGCACATGTTCCAGAAAGTAAAATGATGTCTGTTTGAAAGATATTTGAGAAACAACGAAGTTTGGCCATGAGCTTTAACGGAGTAGAAAACAGCAGTCAGTACAATCCTTTCTTGGTGTTTGTAAGGGTCCATGACATTTGAGTAGTGGGCATATAAAAACAAGGGCGGTTCTTTTATTACTTCCTTGTTCACCACCGTAAACTGAAGAAAAATAATATACAAGTAACATCCTGCCAGCCCCAGAGTTTTTATTTATACACATGTTAAGGAATGGGAATTATAGCACGAAGTACTTTATAACAGTATCCAACATGAAGCTCAAACATATTGCAGTTCACTGGATGCTCCTTGATACAGAATATGTGATCAAGCTGCCTGTTCTTTGAGCTTTATCACACCAGGGTTATACTGTGCAATCACTGCGAATTGCGTGCAAAGGACTCTGAAGTTTTCCACCTTATAATCTGATTTGACTGTGAAGTACTCCCATGCATCCTGCTTTAATGGTGCTATAAAGGGAAAAGCCTCGCTGTATTTAGCCACTAGTTTTTGAGCGTATCTTCTGAGCGGCCACTGGGGCGCAGGAGCAGGATTTGAAAAAAATTAAACAAATGCTTATATCTGCGTAAGCTTTAAAGATAGAAACATCAAAATCGGCACAGTAATAGATATTAAGGAGAGCTTTAAGCATACCAAATTTGAATTGGATTGGGTCATCCATTGATTTTTTAATATTTTTTTTTACATTTCCCTCCTTAAACCCTCTTCCTGGTATGCAAAGCGCTGCCACTCGGGGTACAACAACAACAACGAAAGCTAAACGCTGTAGGGGATAATTCGAAGGAAACAGGTACATGGGATTAAGCTCTTTGTCTCCTTTCATCTCAGAACATAAAACACAAGAATTGTTATGCCATCAAATGACATGGGAAGAGTGGCCCATATGAGTTTTTAAAATTGCAGCAGATTTCGCAGGAGAGGCTCCAATTAGGGCAGTGGTAGCTCACACACTTAAAAATGATGATTCTCCAAGCCCCACCCTGTGCCTCATCCACTCCAAACCTTCTTACCTTCTCATGAACACCTTTTCCCACCCAAGTCATTTTCTACATCCCTTCTGCCTTAACAGAGGATGCTCCCAGATGAGACTTTTACTGTGCAATGGTCCTGCCTCAGTCGTGGAATTTGTAGGAGGTCCAAATGGCACTGTCCTCCATTTTACAAACGCCCATGTTTTATCATTGCTTCTTGCAGCCTTTTTCTTTCTGCAACCCCCCCTCCCCCAGTAAAATAAATCATGGCAGGCTGCTGATTGTGTGAACTGGCTTCTCTGTGACAGAGAATATTTAAACTCAGTCAGTCTGTGACTTACTGTTTACAGATTGGGAACTGAAGGTCAAGAGAAAAGGATGTGGTTAGGGCTAGACAACAACTCTGTGGCTGTCTGACAGAAAACCCCCAAAGGCTCCTGTGCGGAAGGGAGCATTTTGGCGGGAACAGATTTAGTCATTGTATTTCCCCAGGACTGTGCTCTACAAATTATGTGAATACAGCAAAGAGTATCTCTGGATATATGCAGAATATAGTTGTCCCATCACTAAGTATCTCTTTACTTCAGATAAGGCAGGAAAGGGACTGTTTGATGTGTGTGAGATTTCTAACACTTTATTTTAAAAACTGAATGCTAAATGGGGATCCTGGAGAGGATGTGGGGGAAGGCAATCACTGGATAAGAGTGGGTAATGGCAGGAGAAGAGCACCGAGGAAGGAGTGGTTGAGGAATGTGAGAAAGGGAGCACAGGGCAGGAGACGGTTATGGCTAGAAAGCGTGTTGGCCAGAGGAGATATCGACATAAATCCCAGTTGTTGAGAACATGAGGGTGCGTTGGTGCTGTTGCACTCATGTCCTGCTTGTGGACATCTGGCTGGCCACTGCATGAACAGAATGCTGGACTAGATAGGCCTTTGCTGTGGTGCAGCAGGGCTCCTCTTACGTTCTTATTGTATTCATGGAATCTGAGGAAAAGTTGCACTTGGCTAGGGGGTATTTATCATGCAAAGGATATGAAGATTGGAATGTGATGTAGCAAATTAGTGTTTTTCGGTAAGAGCATGGAGAGAGATGGAGGAGATCATTCATCTCTATACAAAGCAGAAGCTTTTTTGTCCTGGCCTCCCCGATCCTTAGACTTGTTGGGAATGGAGGAAAAAAAACCAATAGCCTCTATTCAGGAGTCCTTACTGCTGCTTTGGCAGACAACACAAAAAGAAACTGCCCTGCTGACTAACATCCAATCAGCAGTAGCAACCTGGCAGATGACATCATATGAACTTACACTCTCTAGACCAGTGGTTCCCAAACTTTTTCAGGTCACCGCCCCCTTGGTTCCACAAACTCATGCTCAGCGCCCCCCTACCCTACACTATAAAAATCATTATTCAGTAACAGTAACAATTAATTGAATACTTTATTCAAAATCCAATTGGTGTGCCCTGCCACGCTGGCTGCAAACAGAAGCGTTCGCTCTCTTTTCCCTCCTTCCCTCGGCAAGCCTGGGGCGGGTGCTTCTTATTTAGAGGGGATTCTAGGAGTTGAAGGACTTTTTTCTGTCTAAACATACATAAAATTGTGCCTTTAACTTATCATGTCACACTAGCATGAATATAGGAATCAAATAGGATTTCCTTCTTCAGTGGAACACACTTACTTAGGAGTAAGCACCATTTTGCTATAGGAAAGGATAATGTATTTTAATTAAAATTTTAAAATAATTATCTGCCACCTGGTACAGAGTTTTCCTATGGAAAATCTGGCTGGGACTGAAGTAGAGGGGCACTAATTTTACTGTACTTATTGTCTTTAAATATGGTTAAATATCCCACAGTTACCTTGCTATTCTATTTCTACAATTCATTTTCTCCTGGCTTTTCTTCACTCTCTCTTCGTTTTCAGGCTGAATCCTATGCACATTTACCTCAGAGTAAGTTCTATTGATCTCAGTGGGGCTTACTTCTGAGTAGATATACTTAGGATTGTGTTGCAGCTCTGTTTTTATGGTGACACAAGATACACACATACCATGTTTACCAAAAGAACGCTTGAAAAAAGAGGGTTGGACACCCTGAAATAAGCAAGGGCAGATAGGAATTGTTTCAGCAAGCATTCTGGAAAAAGGTGCTGCTGAATCTTCTTTAGCCAGGAAGGACCTGGGGAATTGCCATTCTCTCTCCCTCCCCCTTTTCTTTTCTCTCCCAATCCTGTTGTAGTCCAGATTTGTTGGGGGGTGGGAGCACACACACAGACATACAGCATCTCTCTGTGATACCTTGCAGCAGCACAAGCAGTCCTGCTCCCCACCCAGCCTGCCGGTTGACTGCTGTTCTTGGCAGCTGCTCTGCCGCCCGCCGTCCTCCACATGCTCCTTCCTCTCCGCCACATGGCTGCTGCCTTGTGCAGCAACTATCGCGAGAGGTCTGCCGGGGCAGCTTGTAAGAGGGAGCAGCTCTGGCCGAGGGAGCGAGCGAGCGAGCAGGCGGCGGTGGCTCCAGCAGGAAAGAAGCCCTGGGCCCTCCTAGGCAGCAGAAGAGTGGGCAGAGCAGCTGAATTCACCGCTGTTTCCTGCTCTGCTGCCTCCTGTGGGCGCTTCCCCCACCCCCTACTTCTGGTGGGGCCGCTGTGGGCTTGAGATAGGAGGAGAGAGCGGCTGCGTGAGTGAGAAAGTCCTTCCTGAGCAGGAGCGGTGTGGGGAGAGCAGCTGAATTAGCTGCTCTTTCCTGCTCGGTCCCTGGGTTTTAGGACCTTCTGGAGAGACCACCTCGAGTGCCTCCCTGCCGCCCCTTTGCCTGTTAGCACCCCCTGCCAGTGCCCCCTGCTGTCCCTTTGCCTCTTAACGCCCCCCCTATGCAATCCCACCACCCCCAAGGGGGCAATACCGCCCACTTTGGGAACCACTGCTCTAGACTGATCTGAGCAGGGCATTCACAGCTTTCTCTGCCCTCAACAACTGAGGGCAGAGATCCCAATGACTTTCTATGGACTGAAGCCAAAAGAAAGCACTTAGAGAAACCCTAGTGAATCATTACTTTATTGTCCTCAATGCTGGCCATAAACATTACTCTCAGAACATGCGAAAGCTTCAGTTAATTGTATAAATAACCTTTTTGTGGAAGCCAGGCCTGCTTTTCTTTCTGGGTGGAATTTGTTTGCCTGTGAAGGAGGCTTTTTGCAGACACACAAAGTGATGGTTTGTAGGCTTCATTTCACAATGTTTGGGGAAATACACATCAGTATAAGGCCACAGCTAGACCTAAGGTTCATCCTGGGATCATCCAGGGTTCACCCCTGCCTGAGCACTGGATCCCCTGTGCGTCACCTAGGCCACAGCTAGACCTAAGGTTCATCCTGGGATCATCCAGGGTTCACCCCTGCCTGAGCACTGGATCCCCTGTGTGTCACCTAGATGAACAGGTTTGACCCCTGGACTAGCTATGGCCTTAGTTATTAGCCGTAGTAGTTTTTGCTGAACTAAGAGAAAATGTCATGGTACACATCGATGTATATATTAAAACTGAGATTGATGTAGTGGTTCAGTTAAGCACTTTTAGGCCTTAGCTAGACCTAAGGTTTATCCCGGGGTCATCCCTGTTCAAGTAAGTGACACACAGGAGATCCCAGGAGCAGGCAGGTACGACCCTGGGATGATCCCGGGATAAACCTTAGGTCTAGCTAAGGCCTTAGACTCTGGACTTAATGGTCTTATGGAATGGAGCAGGGGAAATTACCCTGCTGTGTTTAGAGGCCCTCTTGCTCATTCTGCCCAGTGGAGCTATAGCCCAGTAAGAGAGAAGATGTCTTGCATGGAGAAGATCTCGGGTTTAGTCCCTGGCATCCCAGTTAGGGCTTGGGAAGACCCCTGTCTGGGAACCAGGAGAGCTGTTGCTGCTGCTAATCAGTGTTGACAATACTGAGCTAGAAGGCACAATGGTTTGACTTGCTATAAGGCAGCTTCCTATGCTCGTACGGCTGTTTGTTTTAGGGACTAGCAGCTCTGGAGGGGATGATATGGAGAACAGACAGGCACGTTCTTCCTCAATTTACCACTTTTCCACTTCAACTTTCCCTGTAAAACTACTCCCTCCCCCTCCCTGGAAGCTTCCCAGATTTGTGTTTATGCCTCCACTCTTTGTTGAAATTTAAAGCAGCAGCCTTGTTCCATAGGTCATGTTAGCAGGGAATTTACTTCTGTGTTGGGTCATTTGTTTATGAGTATTAGCAGAAAAGAGATTGTGAATGTAGAAATGCCTCGAAGTCAGAGCCACGCACATCTTCAATTCTATTTTTAAGATAGAATCTTGTGGAGGCGAGAGTTCTCTCAATACAGATTTTGTCAGCATCCAAGCTCTATGGTACTTATTAATGTTATTATTGCAGTTTGCTAAATAAACAGCAAACCAATAAGACAACCACATTTAAAACAACACTAGACAGCTAAAAACACACATTAAGAGCCAGGATAAAAATAGTCCTAAAAAGCATTGCAAAATAAAAAGGTTTTCAGCGCCCATCGAAAGACAAGAATAGGGTGGTCTTCATATAACAATACAAGGTGGGAGATGCTCTGGGTGCAATCAGCATAGAGATACATTTATGTGCTGGAAGTATTTCATAGCTCTTTTAAGAATAGATGGTTCATAACGCCAGCTAGCTTTTGCCATATTTTTAAATAAGACATCACTATGCTGCAATTTGGGGAGCCAAAGATTATGTATTTAATACTGAGAGCTTCACCACATTTAGCAAAAATCCCACAGCTTTACTGGGGCTTTGACTTTCAGATTCTTCGCAGGTTTAAGGATCTGCACAATACATGCGCCCCTCCCCCCTTGTCTCTGCTGGTTCTTTCCCATATGTTTAAATTTTACCACTAGCAAAGTGGTAAACTTTTCAATTTATTACCACATTTTGAGGATTTAATAAAATGGTGGATTCTTACTTGAAAATGGCGGGAGAGGCATGTCATGGTGATGGTGTCATGAAAAGGACCTGCAAATTTTCATAAGTGACCAATCACAAGCATGCAATAAAACACTTTTCTGATGAGATTCTGGGCTTTGCTAGACCTACCGGGTGTTCCGTCGTTGAGGAGCGGTGAAAGCGGCTTTTCCCGTTCAGCCGTTACGCCTCATCATCCACACCTGCCTTTGATTCGTGGCGGAAGTTTGCGCCGGTTGTGCTGCTGCTGCCGCGAGCACGTTTGCGCAGCCACACCGGCCTGATTGCCGCGGCTTTTTTTTTCGCTCGGCGCACGGTTTGCGCAAGTCCGAAAGACCGTAAACTTGCGCAGCCGTCAGCGATGCCGGCGCCGGAGCCGGCGGCGGCGGCAGTGCCAGTGCCAGCTGAAGTGCTGCTGGTGCTGTTGAGGGTCAACATTGATGCGGTCACTTCCTGATGGGGGTCGTGGCGGGTGTAATATGACCCGAGGTCAATCGTCTGCATGGGCACTCTGTACCTACATCTCCCATCATGCCTCTGAGGTGTCAGCGCCGATGACCGCCTCTGTGCCCTGTGCCACATCCCAAGGAGCCAACCCACATCTGACCGTAGCCATGGCAGCAGCCCACAAACAGCTCTGCCCTCTGCCAGCCTGGTACGCCCCCCGCGAGGAGTCACCAACTCCCCATGAAGGCGGACTGTGGGATGCCCGGCTTTCCGAAAACTGACCCACGCAGAGGTTGCAGTAGAAAAAACAGGCGCACATGCCCCAGCAGCGCACCAGCCACTTTTCCGGTCCTCCGGTCCTGCGCAAATTGTCACTGTGGAAATTTTTAAAAAAGCCGCTCCGCCGCGCTGCCCCAGCTGGTGGGCTGGGCGCAAATGGCGGAGGCGGCTTGACCGAAGCCGCTGGCCACTCCCCTTAGCACGCCTTTTCCTGACCAGTGCGGACCACAGTGACCTCACATCCTCCCACACGTATTCCGAATTAGCGCGGGCCGCCAGGAAAAGGCGCACTAGAACTCACTTTTTTAAAGTCGGGAGAAAGAGGCTTCACCGCAGGATAACGACAGATCCTGGTGAACGTCATCTGGAAGCCTCGACACGACTGCGGAAGGTAATGCGCGCTACAGCCTCGTCTAGTAACACCCTCTGTCAAATTCTAGTTCCCAGTGCAATGCTCTCGTTGTAGTGGCTTCAACTTACAAAACAATGTTACAGTGAATCTAGAGGCACTTCCAAATAGCTTCATTTTCATGGTGGAGTTGACTTGACTGCATTTACAGTAGTACATGGTTACAATAGTGCTGCGGTAGAAAGAGGATTTACTATGGCTTTCCCTAGCCTCTTGGCAGATTGGAATGGGGTTGAGTCTTCCTTTCCAGTTAAAAGAGGTATATTGAGATAAATTGGGCTGTCCAACAATAACTTTCAGAAAAGGAGGTATTAAGCTACACTTGGAAAAGGTTTTCAGAACCCTGGGTGTTAGAATTGCTATACTGTCTGCTAACCCACAAATGCACACTGCCAGCAGATGTTGTTTGCTGTCATAGTCCAGAGGAGGGGCTGTGGTTCAGTGGTAGAGCACATGCTCTGTGGTTCAGACAACACAATAACCAATGGTGGTTTAAGTTGCTGAGTGGTCAACGGTTTGTTATTGTGTTGTCTGTCAGGCAAAAACCACCCCCCACGGTTGATTATTTCCCCCAAATCACCAACTGGGATAACCAACACTCTGCAGAGTTGACTATCTGCGCAACCGTTCATTAGCATGTTGTCTGTCGGGCTCAGTGGACTATTTTGAAGGGTTGAGTGGCCTATTTCAGCTGGCTACAGAGTTCCTGGGCAAGAGTGGCCAAAACCATGCTGGCCACCATGCTACAGCCGGCAGAACTCATAGAGGCTGCTGGGATAGCACCGGGAGGATTGAGGGAGGGTGGCGAGAGAGGTGGGGGCTGTGTCAGTCAAACGCCAGGTTGACTTAGTTCACTAAATGCCAGCCCCAACCACTCCACAGTTGTGTAGGAACATGTTGTGCGGGGAGTACCCACAAAATAACCAACTGTGAGTTGACAATTAACCCACCATTAACTAAAGTGTTGTCTGAACTCAGTTGGAACCCCAGTATCTTCAGGTAGGGCTGGAAATATTCCTGCCTGGAACCCTGGAGAGCCATTGCTACCACTCAATGTGGACAACGGTGAGCTAGATGGGCCCATGATCTGACTCAGGCCATAGCTAGACCTAAGTTTAACCCTGGATCAACCAGGGGTCAAACCTGTTCATCTAGGTGACACACAGGGGATCCAGTGCTCAGGCAGGGACGACCCTGGGATAAACCTTAGGTCTAGCTAAAGCCTCAGTATAAGGCAGCTCCCTATGTTAACAGATTAGTTATTGCTGCTTTAGCTTAACTTTATTATTTCATGAGTCATTAGAAAATCAAGTCTTCAACTAGGAGCAGAGGCACTAAGTATGATACCTGCAGACTTGGGGAGAAAAACAGAGAGGGGAGAAAGAGTTGAAGGAGCACTTGCATGTGGGAATCTACACTGGTATTATTATAACGTTTTGAATGGGTTACTGTGACGCATAGTGTCATGTGACCCTGGGTCTGCAACGTTGTAATTGAGTCATACTTACAGGTTCTATTTCTGAGTTCCAGCATGGCTACAGATTCATGTGCCTTGTCCTACCGGTAATTTTCCTCTCCCTTTCTCAGAGCTGCTGGGTTTGCTCCGCCCACTTCCCGTTCTCCTTCCTTCGCCCCGTTTGCTATCTTATCTGCTACAGCAGATAAATCACACCAGCCTTATACTGTGCAATCACTGACAATTGCATGCAAAGGACTCAGAAGTTTTCCACCTTAGAATTGTGAAGTACCCCTATGCATCCTGCCTTAAAATTTGAATCAAATTGGGTCATCGGTTGATTTTTTATGATTTTTTTTTAACATTTCCCCCCTGTTTTGCAAAGGAGCTGAGGAATCATAGAATCATAGAATAGCAGAGTTCGAAGGGGCCTACAAGGCCATCGAGTCCAACCCCCTGCTCAATGCAGGAATCCACCCTAAAGCATCCCTGACAGATGGTTGTCCAGCTGCCTCTTGAATGCCTCTAGTGTGGGAGCGCCCACAACCTCACTAGGTAACTGATTCCACTGTCGCACTGCTCTAACAGTTAGGAAGTTTTTCCTGATGTCCAGCCGGAATCTGGCTTCCTTTAACTTGAGCCCGTTATTCCGTGTCCTGCATTCTGGGAGGATCGAGAAGAGATCCTGGCCCACCTCTGTGTGACAATCTTTCATTTATTTGAAGAGTGCTATCATGTCTCCCCTCAATCTTCTCTTCTTCAGACAAAACATGCCCAGTTCTTTCAGTCTCTCTTCATAGGGCTTTGTTTCCAGACCCCTGATCATCCTGGTTGCCCTCCTCTGAACACATCTGTTGAACATATGGCTAGGGGGATAATGACTGCACCAAGTCGATCTTTAATGACCTGGGCAGGTAAAACAACAACCACAAAGGGAGATTACACAAATTAGGGTGGGAGGCAGCCTCTAGCATTATTTGTCTGCTAAACCTACTTCATACTGTTATCGATTTCTGAATAAGATTTCTGAAGGATTTTGTGCGCTAACATTAATGTAATGCACCAGAATTCAAGTAAAACTTACATTTTCAAGCCATATTAAGATTACCCACATAGAATTTTAATGTTTATTAGCTAGTCTCAGCTTCCTATTGATTTAGCAGAGGGAGTATTTGAGGCTTACAAGGAAGTGGACACTTGCCACCATCTTGCTTTAGCACAGACAAAAAGCACAATGTGGTTCCAGTCACCAACAACTTCTGGGTTCCTCAGGTTCTTCCTATGTTTACAAAAGATTTACTTCCCCCTCCTTAGCCAGGGACAGCTAGATAGCAGCCCAGCTGAGGTGGAAGGGAAGTGCTGGCTCCTAAAGGCAAATGAGAGATAGAGCCTAGGTGGGAATCTACACTGATGTTATTCTAACGTTTTGAATGGGTTACTGTGATGCACAGCGTCACGTGACCCTGGGTCTCCAACGTTGTAAATGAGTTGTACTTACAGGTTCTGTTTCTTAGTTCCAGCGCGGCTACAGATTCATGTGCCTTGTCCTACCGGTAATTTTCCTCTCCCTTTCTCAGAGCTGCTGGGTTTGCTCCGCCCACTTCCCGTTCTCCTTCCTTCGCCCCGTTTGCTATCTTATCTGCTACAGCAGATAAATCACACCAGCCTTATACTGTGCAATCACTGACAATTGCATGCAAAGGACTCGAAGTTTTCCACCTTAGAATTGTGAAGTACCCCTATGCATCCTGCCTTAAAATTTGAATCAAATTGGGTCATCGGTTGATTTTTTATGATTTTTTTTTTAACATTTCCCTCCTCTTTGCAAAGGAGCTGAGGAATCATAGAATCATAGAATAGCAGAGTTCGAAGGGGCCTACAAGGCCATCGAGTCCAACCCCCTGCTCAATGCAGGAATCCACCCTAAAGCATCCCTGACAGATGGTTGTCCAGCTGCCTCTTGAATGCCTCTAGTGTGGGAGCGCCCACAACCTCCCTAGGTAACTGATTCCACTGTCACACTGCTCTAACAGTTAGGAAGTTTTTCCTGATGTCCAGCCGGAATCTGGCTTCCTTTAACTTGAGCCCGTTATTCCGTGTCCTGCACTCTGGGAGGATCGAGAAGAGATCCTGGCCCTCCTCTGTGTGACAACCTTTTATGTATTTGAAGAGTGCTATCATGTCTCCCCTCAATCTTCTCTTCTCCAGGCTAAACATGCCCAGTTCTTTCAGTCTCTCTTCATAGGGCTTTGTTTCTAGACCTCTGATCATCCTGGTTGCCCTCTTCTGAACACGCTCCTGCTTGTCTGCGTCCTTCTTGAATTGTGGAGCCGAGAACTGGACACAATACTCTAGATGAGGCCTAACCAGGGCCGAATAGAGAGGAACCAGTACCTCACGTGATTTGGAAGCTATACTTCTATTAATGCAGCCCAAAATAGCATTTGCCTTTCTTGCAGCCATATCGCACTGTTGGCTCATATTCAGCTTGTGATCTACAACAACTCCAAGATCCTTCTCATTTGTAGTATTGCTGAGCCAAGTGTCCCCCATCTTGTAACTGTGCATTTGGTTTCTATTCCCTAAATGTAGAACTTGGCATTTATCCCTATTAAATTTCATTCTGTTGTTTTCAGCCCAGCACTCCAGCCTATCAAGATCACTTTGAAGTTTGTTTCTGTCTTCTAGGGTATTAGCTATCCCACCCAATTTTGTGTCATCTGCAAATTTGATAAGCGTTCCCTGCACCTCCTTGTCCAAATCATTAATAAAAATGTTGAAGAGCACTGGGCCCAGGACTGAGCCCTGCGGCACCCCACTCATTGCCTCTCCCCAGTTTGAGAAGGTTCCATTGATAAGTACTCTTTGAGTCCGATTCTGTAGCCAGCTGTGGATCCACCTAATAGTTGTTCCATCTAGCCCACTTTTAGATAGTTTGTTAATCAGAATGTCATGTGGTACTTTGTCAAAAGCTTTGCTGAAGTCAAGATATATGACATCCACAGCATTCCCACAGTCCACAAGGGAGGTTATCCTATCAAAAAATGAGATCAAATTAGTCTGACAGGATTTGTTCCTGACAAATCCATGTTGGCTTCTAGTAATCACTGCATTGATTTCAAGGTGTTTACAGATTGACTTCTTTATAATCTGCTCCAGAATTTTCCCAGGGATGGATGTCAGACTGACTGGTCTGTAATTCCCAGGTTCCTCCTTTTTGCCCTTTTTGAAGATAGGGACAACGTTAGCCCTCCTCCAGTCGTCCGGCACCTCACCCGTCTTCCATGATTTTGCAAAGATAATAGACAAAGGTTCTGAGAGTTCTTCTGCTAGCTCCTTCATTACTCTTGGATGCAGTTCATCGGGCCCTGGAGATTTAAACTCATTCAAGGAAATTAGGTGTTCTTTGACCATTTGTTTATCAATCTCAAACTGCAATCCTGCCCCCTCAACTTCTGCTTCACTTTTTCCAGGGGGGGTCATAGACCCGCTTTTGGGAGAAGACCAAGGCAAAGTAGGAATTGAGCATTTCAGCCTTTTCTTTGTCGTCTGTTATCAATTTGCCATCCTCATTAAGCAGTTGAACCACCATTTCTTTCCTCTGTCTTTTACTACTCACGTATCTGAAGAAAGCCTTTTTATTGCTTTTAGCATCCCTCGCTAATCTCAGCTCATTCACAGCTTTAGCCTTCCTGACGCCATTTCGGCACTTCTGCGCCACTTGTCTGTACTCTTCTTTTGTAGCCTGGCCTTCCTTCTACTTCCTATATGTATCCCTTTTTGTTTTCAGGTCATCTCTAAGCTTTTTGTGCTCAAAGGATCGGTGTAGCTCTGTGTAGGAAAATTAACAAGGGTCTCTTGGTCCCAGTCCAAAACTCATGACCAGCGGGGTTTAAATGCGGCTGCTGCTAAAACTTTTCAATTTGGTCTCCCATCCAAACCCTGCTTAGCTTCAGCAAAGTGGCTGGCTCCTATTCACTCAGGCTATTCCCTGGGACCTGCATTAAGATGTTTTGGGAGGGGGTATGTGTGTGTGCTTATGACTATTGCCCTGCACTGCTGGCTAGGAATGAGGCAGGCAGTGGGCGGAGCAAACCCAGCAACTCTGCTACGCTCAGAGGGAGGGAGAACAACGAAAGGATTTAACAATGTGCCCTGCAGTAACGTTACAGCTAAACGTAAGTCACGCTAGTGTGCCCCGTGATACAGAGAACCGACACAGAGAACCACATTAGAAAGGGACACTAGCAACGTTATAAGACTAGTGTAGATCCAGCCCAAGTGAGGTAACCTCTTCTTCTTCTTCTTCTTCTTCTTCTTCTTCTTCTTCTTCTTCTTCTTCTTCTTCTTCTCCACAGTGGCTTTGTAAGCACGTCTCTCTCACTTTTTCCTCTCTCTTTAAAGGTTAGAGTGAAAGGGTTAACAGAGAGGTCATGTTGTTTTAAAAAATTATGGTTTACCTTACAAGCTGGGTTGCCTTAGGTCATGGTGATACAATTCTTTCCCCTTGTCCTGTGAACTGGTGGTTCACAAAAATTTTACTAACACAAGGAAGGAAGGGAAGGCGGGCTGCCAAGTCCCTGAGCAATGCAGAACAGACTTACCTGTTTTTATACACTGTTTAACTAATTATTTTTTAAAAAAGAAACAGCCAAGTTGGAACAACTGCCTTTTTCTTCCAGAAGGAGCTTTCCCCCCACTCTTCCCCTCCCCCTTTTTTTCTACCCCTCCTCCAATGCTTGCTTTGGCCTTTGGAAAGCGTTCTCGATACCTGACACCTCTTGAAAGTGTAGTTTGGCAAACAGAAATTGAGATCAGCTCCAAAAGGGCCCAGTGCTGGGGCTGCTTTGAAAACACCTGGGTGTCTCTTGTGCCGACAAGAACCAGACCCCCTTCTGTACAAATAACAGCCCGCTTCTCCTCCACCACCCCCACCCACCAGTCCCCTGCACTGCAATCATACAAAGGAAAATATAATAAAATGCTAGCACTGTTCCTTTAAAAACAGGTGCCTTGCAAAACTGAAGAACATTTCAGTGGGTAGAGGAAAAAAGCCCCCCAAATGGAATAAAAATATGTCTTCAAGAAAGGGCTTCGCTTTGCAGAATTTACATCTGCAACTAGTTTGCTCAAGCCAGAATGAATTAAGAAGTGTCTAGCAATTAAAAATGAAAGCTTCCAAGAGCAATCAGTAGTTCTCAATGGAATGGCTTAGGATAATGCAGTTAGCATGCTATGAGTCCTCTTTTTGCCTTCACAATGTGTATTTTCCAAGGCCAAATTGTGGGCTAGTTTTCAATAGCACCATATAAAATAACAAACACGTAGCTTTAGGAAAACAGTTTTTAAGTCACAGTGGAACCCACTTTAATACAGGAGACTGTTTAATGCATTGTCCCACACACGCCCGTTTAGCATACCTGAGAAATGTGCTAGAAGTGTGAACTATTAAACCAACAAAACAGTTAACACATCATAGTGCAAGGCGAGAAAGTGGATGAGGAATAACAAGGCAGGAAAGTTTTCTAACTGTAACCTGCAGTCCACTTTAGTGTTCACACTCTGTCAAAATTATCTAGTTTGTTCCTAGAGTTAAAAAAAAATACCACAGAAAAAGGAACATTAATTTGTAGTTACCCCTTTTAACTATAGTCTGACTGACCAATGCAAAGCACTGCACTCTTGGTTAGCTTTCAGGTAACTGCCTTGTGTATACAGGAGGTTGAAGGAACAGGTTTCTCTCGGTGTCTGTGTGTGCGGTGGGGGTGAGCAGCAGGAGAATGTAGAGTCTAAAACTTAAACTGAGCTTTAATTTATGACTGAACTGTGAAAAGTGAGGTCAGGGTCACTTTTTTCCACAGTAGCTTCTCTGTGCTCCTTGGTTTCAAATGGATATGGCAAAACCTAAATGGTGGAAGCTCCCCACACCTCGCCCTCAGATTCCTCTAAAGGCCTGGAGGAAAAGCCTGTTTCCAGGAGATTTCCACATCAAAGATTGATGGATGAGATTCTAAACCTGCAGCTGAGCTGGCATCTGCTCTTTTGGGAAAGGAGTAAATAAACTAGGGCTGGTAATGGAATCCTCCTCCACCAGATTCCACCCCAGATTTGGCAGTTCCGTACTTCCGGAATAGTTTCCTGGTTGGAACTTGGCAGGGAGGAATCCAGTTGGAGTAATGTTTCTGAATTTTTTGAAGGAAGAAATGAACTGCTAAAACTGTTTATTTTTTAAAAAAACAGTTTACTCCTCCCCCATTTTTAATTGATGAAATAGTGCAATACTGTGTGAGTGAAATTATGATATAGTGCGATGCTACCATTATGCCATTTCATAATTGCACCATTTCACAATTTCAATAAAATTGGGGAGAGAGGGGATAAAACTGTTCTTTCAAATTAACTTTATTGAAGATTTCATGAAAAGTGAAATACACCAAAGGAATCATCCCCTGCCTTAAAGAACAATGGCACCCCCCCCCCCAAAGGACAGAGACACAATCTCATTATTGCACAATTGTGGAACAGGTTTTTAATAAATAAATAAATAAATAAATAAATAAAATAATTTTTCTGCTTTTAGGTACGTGGCAAAAGTACAACAAACAGAAGGCTGTGGTTGAAATAACAAAACACAACAATGGTGCTTGGCATTCAGCCACAAAAACTCGCATGTGAAGTGAAAATAAGCAAATTGTATTACTAATGTGGGTGATATTTACAACAATCCTACATATGCTGTTTGTAATCAAGCGTACGAAAAGATATAATTCTTCTTGCTGATACAGAGCCAATAATGCCTCAAAACAAATCCAACAGGGCAAGAAGCCTCCGATAATAAATAAATCCAAACAAATCAAAAATTTTTTTACAAGAATAATGTACAATTGTATCAGCAATTAATTATCAATGACAGAATTTTACAAAACAGCATGTGGACATTTTTTTTAGTTAAAGCACAATCTTGTACCACCCAACACATTCATTGTTCTAGGCGTCAGATAAAAAACAGGTGTCCGGTACAGTGTCCGTTTCGCAATGTCTTCATCAGTTGGACGCACCTTATTCATAGAAGGAGCCGTGGCTGTAAATTTGGGGTGGAGCCCTCCCAATGACACTAATCACCTTGTAGTTCTCCTGTCTGATTCACCCACATAATGCTCTCAGCTGCTTGACCTGTGTAGAATTCCATGAGTTACATCCGAGAATATAAATTTCCAACTGGAATTAAACCTGGTGGAACTGCTTCCCACTGCTCTTCTCTAAAATAAATATGTATTACCTGGATAATACATATTATCCCTTCTCTCACAGTGCTGGGGTGGGAGGGGGGCAATGTTACAACAAGGTAGAGAAAGTGTCTTTCTCATGCTACATCATTTTGAGCTTATTAATGAGCCAGCTCCTTCCAGTGGCGGATTTTAAGTGCTTGATCCCAGTTTTGTTTACACACACACACACACACACACACACACACACACACACACACACACACACAGAGAGAGAGAGAGAGAGAGAGAGAGAGAGGCTAGGGAGATTTGAGCAAGGCATTTCAAATATAATAAGTAATTTGCTTGTTTTGTAATTGGTGATCAATAGTTAAGGGTCAAAAGAAGGACAAATTGGCACCCCACAACCACCACTAAGTGGTCCGTGCCTCTGTCATCTTCTTTGGCTGAGCATGATGTAAGGATGATGCAGATTTGTGCCAGGGTTAAGTGTGAAACTGCAAGGTCTGCACCCTAAGGAGAAGCAGGTCCTAAGACTGGTTAAGAGTGTGGGGTGGGAAGCCAGACAGCTACCCGGAAGTCAATTATTCTCTGTGACCTTTTACATGGACTGAAAGCATCGGGGTATGTGGTAATGGGGACCTGTCTGGACTTCAGAAGTTGTTCAGCAGTCTGTGGACTATAGTGCTTCAGAGTCCACTAATTCCTATAACACACCTTCTTGATAGTGTGGGTAGCCTGGTTTTCCCGGCTGCTTCTGTCACCTGGGGCCAACTGGCTTCTCACACACTGTGAGCCAGGATATGTCAGTGTCATGGGGGCCCTGAGGCATGTGCCCACTTTTCAGTTTTCTGGAATGGTTTGAGGATTCCTTATCAGGATGCTAGAGTTCCTACAATAATTAGGATATTCAAAGCCAGTTGTGAGTTTAGGTTGAAATTGAAAAAAAGGAAAATTGAATGGGCGAGTGAGCTGACCTCTTTCCAGTTCTTCCCCTTCCCTTAAATGACCCTGCTTGGGATGGTCAACCCAAAAGCTCCAGGGGACTTTAGCTAGGCTCTTGCTGCTAGATTAATTAACCATTGGTCCAACCCAGAGTGTGACTATGACCGTAGCTAGACCTAAGGTTTATCCCAGGATCAAACAGGATTCGTCCCTGCCTGAGCGTTGGATGCCCTGTGTGGCACTTAGATGAACAGGTTTGACCCCAGGACAATTCTGGGATAAACTTTAGGTCTAGCTACGGCCTGTGAATCAATTAGCAATGCCATTCTACAACTCCATCAGTGAAGACTGAGCCAGAGGACATGACAAAGGCAATTTGCAGTCTTGGAGCAATGAACTTCACCAGGCCACGCAAGTGTCTTTGGTCCCCTTTGACATGGGGCAGCTATTCTATGTCAATTTAAGAATGTTACTGGTTTTGTTCTTTCAAGAATTTGCCTGATAATTGGTCTGCCTGTGCCTCTTTCGGAAATAGTATTTGAAGCAGGCAGCGTTATCAGGTATGTCACTGTTTGGACAATTCAGGTAAAATTCAGGTAAGTGATTTTTATTTTTCTAATCTTGTTAGAAAAACAAGATTCAGACTTTTATTTAGGGCATGATGTATCCCCAATGTCAGAACAGTTTGGGGCCATAAACCTGGTTTTTCTCTTGGCCATTTGGGATGCATTGTTTTCCCATCAGGGCAGCCTGTACAGCTGCTGCTGCTCTGGGGTTTTGTGCACAGCATTTTCAGAGAGTAGGCAGGTGGAGATCTGGGGGCGTTTAAGTGATCTATCAGACCTTTGGTAAGGATACATTTTCAAAAGATTTTAAACATAAATAGTGCCTTGGGCAGTTGCCAGATATCTTGTTTCCTGACTTTTCTTCTTTCCTGTTCATTTTGGGCTGTAATGGGTTTAGATTGTTCGTTAATTATTTATTTGAATGGATTTGTTCTACCCTTTCTCCGTTCCTGGCTGTGGAATGCTTGAGTCAAGCTTTGCTTTTTGTAAGCTTGTCATTTTTAGCTGTGGCTTATTTTGTTGTTTGTTTTGCAGGTGTGGGCATGGGGAAGAGCTCCCATGAGGGTGCTTATTTTGGGCCAAAACATCATTTTCTGGGCAAGAACGTTGGCCTGTAGTTCCAGTATTGTATCTCAGCTGAGCATCACCTCAGTGTCAGGATTAATGGGCATATGGTCATCAGGGCGCGTGCTGTGGAACGAGTTCCTACCTGATTTCCCCCTGCTTTTCATTAGCTTAGTTTCAGCTGAACAGCAGCAAGTCTTTTTGATTTACCTGGTTAAGAAGGACGTTTGTAAAAAGATGGGAATATCTCTTAGTGAACTTGTAAAGCCAGATCTTAAGTTAATGAGGGCTAGGCTGCCTGAATTGTGTATAGTATGGTCTGAGATGCTGATGAGATGCATTTGGTAGGATGCTGCGTATCCCACATGTGTAGGCAGGTCTCATAGGCAGGTGAATACAGATGAGGTGAGTCTGCATGTCTCTTGAGAGGCATATTATTCCTCACCAGGCAACAGGCAATTAAGATCCATTAGCATTGCAAAAGACCTGCTCCTGGTGGAGATGAAAATTGCTAGAACTGGGCTGTTGATATGGATTAACAGAGCTGCCTGAATGTTTGGACTTTCCTTGGGGACGTAACTCTGGAGAGTGTCACGAGGAGCCCCTATCCTTCAAATGTTGCCATGACACTACTGCCCCGAGGGTATCAAGTACTTGATACCTCACCTGTTTCAAGGAGATGCTGCTAACCTTTTGAAAGGTGAATGTGACACCTCCCTCAAGGATTAGCAGCATGGCCTGATGGATATTATCCATGGTAGGCTGGAATAAAGGCATTAAGCTAAGCTAGTACCTTTTTGTGATAATGGTCAGTGAAGGTTAGGGTTTCCTAGTTAGAGTTAAGTTGGGGACAATGGTGAACGCCTCAAGACATCAATTGTATGGTGAAGGGATCTTTGTCAGATCTGTCTGTCTGTCTGACCCACTCAGAGTTGGTTGATCTCTCTATGTGAATGTTTCTGTCAGACTTCTACATTCAGTGACACAAAAGAAAGGAAAAATTGAAACTCTGAATTCCTTTCTTTCTTTTTATTATAGTCATTTAGACCCATTTAAGTAAAAGTAAAAATACAAAGACACAAATATCAGGATACAAAGGTACAATTTCTTCAGTTTAGCTAATACAACTAATGAGCTGCTCTTGTACACATAGTGATTAGAAAAAAATAAAATAGCCACCTGTTCAGTGATGTGTGGGACCTTATCCAAAACACAATTGATTACCAATCTGGATGCCCTTGGAAGTTAGTCAGAAGATGATAAGTTATATAACATCACAAACCAGAGTAAAAATTATAGTAAAAGAATCACAAAATGTCAGTGTTTCAGGGGCTTCTGCTTTACATGGGCGCAGTGTGCTTTGAAATGAGATTTTCAAACATCTGCCTTGAAATATTACTCTTAGTAGAGCAAACTTTTGAATTGGCTTGGTTTGGCATGGGAAAAGGGTAGCTGGAATAAGCCAGTTCAATGAGAGAAATTCCAGAGAAGACAAAAGGACCCTAGAGGGAAAACTCCATTTTAAATTGTTTGCTATTCTTTTTCCTTCCTGGCACACTCCTGTGCATTCTCCCTTTTCAACACTGGAGCACACTATATGTGTAAGTATATTAAAATTAGGACTGTGCACTGCCTCGGTTCCAAACCCCGAATCCAAAGTAGATTGGGGTGATTCGGACCTCCGGATCACGAATCCGAGGCGGTTCGGGCGAAGGCCGAGATGGTCCAAAGCCAAAGCCAATTGGCTCCAAAGCTTCAGACCGCCTCGGTGCTTTGGAGCTGCCGCCCCCACCAGTCTCCTTGCCTCCTGCCTCTGTTGCTGCCGCCATCTTTCTTCTGGCGGCTTCCGGTGCCGCTGCCGGAAATGAAAGTGAGTAGGCCACGCGATTTTAAGATATCGCGTGGCCTCTGCTGTGATCAGTACCTCTGATTAGTACCTCTACTAATCAGCAGAGGCTGCCCTGAAGTAGGCCGTGCAGCCTACTTCCGGGCTTCTGTGTAGTCGGCAGTGAAATCCACTGGACACAAGCCGGCGGATGGCGGATGCAGGTAAGTGGGGCAGAGGGGCGTACCTGCTGCTTCTGTCACTGCCACCATCTTTCTTCTGGCAGCTTCGAGTGCCACTGCTGGAATGAAAGGGAGTAGGCTGCGGCAGCTGCTGGCAGATACAGGTAAGTGGGGAAGGGGAGAGGGGGGCTTACCTGGTGTCTCTGCTGTCTGTGGTGCTGGTGATGGCCGGCAGAAGTGCCAGGTAAGTGGGGAAGGGTAGCTGGCACCCAGAAAAGTCCAAGTCACCTCAGAGGGCCCGAAGTTTGCTTCGGCTTTGATGCCGAAGCAGGTTGGGCAACCCCCAAGGCAGCCCCGAGGTGGATCGGGGGTGCTTTGGGGGCTCCGGATCGGGGGGGTGGATGCACAGCCCTAATAAAAATGCAAATAATGAAGTGATTTCTTCTATTAGTAGTACAGTTTAAAATAGTCTGGAAAGACCAACAACGTAACAATATGAAAGAACTGCTGGATCCAACCTGAGTAGGTTGTACTTCCTGGGAGGAACTAGGAAGTAGTTAAGGGCAAATCTCACTGTTTCTGGCCTGAGGAGAGAGGGGCCAGAGATCCCAGTGGAAAGGCTTTGTTTGAATAAAACTTCTACATTTGTTTGGAAGGCAGAGGCTCTGTGGGGTGCAGTCTACCAATTTATTTTTTAGAATAAAAAGCAAGTGAAATCTTTTTCCGTCTCCTAGAAGCCCGTTCTAATTTGGGATGATATCATACTACTAGAGTTGAAAATCCTATAATTATTACAGTCCTATATTCAGTCATCTATTCCATATCCTTCTCTTTTATGTCTGCTCATATACCAGCATGTTGAATTCAGGAAGTGGCAGTGACATTTTCTGCTTAATTCTTCTTCACTAATCCTTGGTAATTTGGGGACCTTAGATGCACATTCCAGGCTCTTGGATTTACATAAAGATGTATGAATCTCTTTGCAACAATTCCAGTTTTAGCCTGTAATTGTGTTAAATGGGGTTGTGGAGGCCACAACATACTTATGTTATTGCAGAATGGATTTGTAGGCATTTTTAGCAGTGCCAGAAAAAGGAAAAGGAAAGTCTAAGGAAATTATGTGCATGTTGATATTAACAAAACTTAATTTTGTGGACATTAAAGAATGGATACTTTTGTTGGCAGTTTCTTAAAATGTGTGTGCAGTTTTTTTTCAGAAAAAGTAAAAATATTCAGGCTTTTCTCTCTTCTCTCTTTTTATTTTCTTCTGGTGGAAACATTGCCTCTCCAATTTTGTTCTTTTTTCTTTTTTTTAAACAGGTTTATGAATTCAGCTTTATTCTATTTCCGCGTATTACTCCATGGGTACAGGAACACTTTGGACTAAGGCCAAACCATATGTTCATAGGTATGGGCACTGCCAGCCCCAGTCATACATGAAAATAACATGTGACCTGTGAGGAAATGCTAACACAGTTATGCCATGATGAGTATTACCTGTTTTTTCAACTACAGTTATTTCACGATACCAGAGAGAACGGTGAGAGATGCAGGTCTCCCCTTGATACATATTTTGAGCCACTGAATAACATAGACTACAATCCTATACCCACTTACCTGGGAATAAGCCCATTACTTATGAGTAGACGTGTATAGAATTGTACGGTTAGTGTGCATTATTCAATTTTGTATCAAATGTGGTCCATTGATAGTGTACCAAGTTCTATTAGAAAGACTCCACAGAATCACAGGAAAGACAAAGCTAAAACCAACAGACAAAGCAGAAACTTGCTCTGTTTGCACAGGTTTCATCAACAGTCCCATAATTTTAGCAAAATTTGGTTGGATGGAAATTTAACCCAGACCTGCTGGTTGGAAACCTGCTGGTCCAAAATCCTATTCAGTCAACTGATGTGATAGCACAATTACAAACCACTGTGTTAATCAACCAAGATGGCCTCCCTCCTTTCAAGGGTTCCTGGGAACACCAGCAGAGAATAACTGAGCACTACCCAGATGATAATTCTAAAAATGCTTCACAGATGATTGTTATTTTACAATAAGTTTCAACCTTTGCTGGGTATTTTTTAACGTATAATCCTGCATTTTATTTTGCTCTGCTTAATGCCAGGTTCATTCAGAATAGAACCCCTCTCACAGAGGATTTGCTCCTGAATGAGAAAGCCAGTGTGGCCTGTATTACTAAAAGCTTTGTTTGTCAGCTGGGGCGGGGGTGGATTTTCAGAACAGAACAAACACAGGTTTACCAGGACAGTAATCCTTTATATAATTGTAAATTGGGCTTGGAAACAGATCAGTACCCAATGCAGTTTCAATAATATTGGAGTAACGTGCTTTGAAGAATAGACCTCTAACAACACCTTGGTGGCAACATTTGTACCAGCTGCACTTTCTAAATACTCTTTTGTACCAGGCCACCCATAGAACCTCTCCTTGCTCCTATGTAATGCCAGATCAGTTAAAAATAAACCAAATATCATCTATGACCACCTTCTAGGGGCTGACCTGGCATGCTTTACAGCAGTGGTTCTCAACCTTCCTAATGCCGCGACCCTTTAATACAGTTCCTCATGTTGTGGTGACCCCCAACCATAAAATTATTTTCGTTGCTACTTCATAACTGTAATTTTGCTACTGTTATGAATCGTAATGTAAATATCTGATATGCAGGATGTAGTTTCATTGTTACAAATTGAACATAATTAAATATGTGTTTTCCAATGGTCTTAGGCAACCCCTGTGAAAGGGTCGTCCGACCCCCAAAGGGGTCGCGACCCACAGGTTGAGAACCACTGCTTTACAGAGACCTGGTTGGTAGATGACAGTGGCCCGACATGGGCCTAGGCCCTCCCAGCTGGGTACTGTGTTAGTGAGCAGGTGAGGAAAAGTGGATGTGGGGCGGAGTAGCTGTGGTCTATAAGGATAATCTTAACCTGACCAGACTTCCTGTCCATGAATTGAATCACATCAAGTGTGTGTACCTGAGTCTGAAGACCAGGGATAGACTAGGGACTCTGTTAGTGTACCGGCCACCCCGCTGCCTAGTAGATGGAACTGGTCTTGGAGCTGGTGTTGGAGTCACCTAGGCTTTTGGTCCTGGGCAACTTCAACATCCCATTCGAGACCAGTTTGTCAGGTGCAGCTCAGGAGTTCATGGCATCCACGACAAACATGGGCCTATCCCAATTGGTCTCTGGACCCACACATTCAACACGTCACTCCCTCGATGCTGTTTTCAGTTCCGAACAGACAGATCTGTGGGCGGAGATGATAAATACCTCTGCGTTGTCATGGACAGATCATTTTCTGGTGGGGTTAGTATCACGGCTACTATCCGCCCCTGCAGGGGCGGATGGACCTATTAGGATGGTCCGCCCTTGAAGGCTGATGGATCCTCCTGGATTCCAGAAAGTAGAGGGTTCTTTGGCCAGTATCATTGATGATCCTGTTGAAGCCCTGGTTAACAGATGGAATCAAGATCTAACTAGGGCTATCGACACGATTGCCCCCAAACGTTCTCTCCGGCCCACTTCTAACTGTGCACTCTGGTATTCAGAAGATCTCAGGGAGCTGAAATGGGAAGGATAATGACTGGAGCGCCGATGGCAGAAAACGCTACTTATATCTGACAAGACACGACATAGAGAACATCTTCATTCCTATGGTGTCGCAATATGTGCAGCAAAGAAAGCTTTCTACTCTCCATGCATTGCGCCTGCGAATTTGCATCCAGCAGAACTGTTCAGGGTGGTGAGGGGTCTACCACAGACACCTTCCCCCTGACACCAACTTTAGAGCTTATGACAGTTCACTGTGATGCCTTTAATGATCATTTCACACATTAAATCTCTCAGATAAGATCTGACTTAGACACACTCATTATAGCAGAAGTTGACAATAGAGTGTCCAGCAGCTCCATGAGTAGGATTACACTGGATCAGTTTCAGTTGGTGAGTACCGAGGACATGGACAAGCTGCTTGGACGAGTGAAGAGGACGACTTACCCTCTTGATCCCTATCCTTCTTGACTCATCACTCAGGGAGGAGATGCAGTTAGATTACAATTACAATGTATCATTAATGCATCTCTCAGGGAGGGGAGTTTCCCATCATGTTTAAAAAAAATGGTGGTACGGCCGCTTCTAAAAAAACTGTCCCTGGATCCCCTGGACCTTAATAACTATAGACTAATATTAAATCTTCCATTTTTGGGCAAGGTGATCAAGAGGGTGGTTGCAAACCAAATCCAAGCAGTTTTGGATGACACAGATTTTCTAGACCCTTTTTAAACCAGCTTCAGAGCAGGATACGGAGTTGAGACCGCTATGGTAGACTTAGCGGATGATCTACACCTGAATATTGACAGGGGGAGTGTCCCTGCTGGTACTTTTGGACCTCTCAGCAGCCATGGAATCCTTCCGGATTGCCTGAGGGGATTGGGAATTGGGGGCACTGTGCTTCAGTGGTTCCGGTCCTACCTCTTGGGCAGGTTCCAGATGTTGATGCTTGGGGATAGCTGCTCCTCAAAGAAAGAGCTGCTGTGTGGCATACCACAAGGTGCTATCCTATCCCCAATGCTATTTAATATTTACATGAAACCGCTAGGGGAGATCATCCAGAGGCATGGGGCGGGGTGTTATTAGTATGCTGATGACACCCAAATATATTTCTCTATGCCTTCGACAACAGTGTCAGCTAAGGATAGTGTGTCTCCTCTGAATGAATGCTTAGAGGTGGTAATGGGCTGGATGAGGAAAAACAGAGCTGAATCCAGACAAGGCAGAGGTGCTTGCTGTCAAAGGCTGCAACTTGGGTTTGGAGGTGTGTCAACCAGTTCTGGATGGGGTTAAACTCCCCCTGAAAGATTGTGTTCACAGCTTGGGGTGCTTCTGGATCTGTCACTCCAAATGACAACCCAGATAGATGCAACGGCTAGGAGTACCTACTATCAGCTTTGGCTGATACGCCAGCTGCACCCCTTCCTAGAGTCGGAAGACCTAAACACAGCAGTGCACGCGCTGGTAACTTTGAGGCTCAACTTCTGCAATGCGCTCTACATAGGGCTACCTTTGTGCCTAGTCTGGAAACTTCAATTAGTTCAAAATATGGCAGCCAGGCTGGTCACCGGTACACCTAGGGGTGACTACATTACACCAGTTTTAAAATCTCTTCACTGGCTGCCAATTAGTTTCCGGGTGAAGTATAAAGTGTTGGTTATCACCCTTAAAGCCCTACATGGTTTGGGTCCAGGCTACCTGCGGGATCGCCTTCTCCAGTATAAACCGCCCAGCACACTCAGGTCCTCTGGGAAGAATCTACTTAAGTCTGTCAAAGTTAGGCTGACAATTGTTACCCAGAGGACCTTCTCTTCTGCTGCTCCCAGACTGTGGAATGGCCTGGCGGAGGAGACTAGTTTATTAGCGTTCAAGAAAGCTATAAAGACTGATCTCTTCCAGCAGGCCTATCCAGTGGAATTTTAGGATGTTTTTAGAATGTTTTTAGGATGTTTTAACAATATATATTATGTTTTTATTCAGTTTTATGTATTTTATATTTACTGTTGTTCCCCACCTTGATCAAAATGGAGAGGCAGGTAAGAAATAAATTTATTATCATCATCATCATCATCATCATCATCATTATTATTATTCTGAGGCAGCCCTACATAAAATGTGTTGCAATAGTCTAGCCTGTATGGGGACAGTGGCTGAGAAAGACCACTGCTAGTACTCTGTCTGAAGCTGAACAAAAGTTCATCATTCCTGTCCATCCGGGTCTGGAAACATTTCCATGCTGCAAGATGGAGCACCACCCTATCCACAACTAGCTGAATACCCATTCCCAATCTTGGGTCAGTTTTCCTATGGATGAAAAGCATCTCAATCTTCTCTCAAGCTTGTTAGGCCACATCACAGCCCACAGGCAGCAGTTCAAAGTTTCCACTACTTGAAATCAGATAGAAAGAGAGATAAAGCTGTATTCATGCATTCCCTCCACATATAGGACTAATTCATGTAGGGTGGAAAGGGATCCCACCCCCTATGTCCATGCACTAACCAAACATTTGCAAATGGGGCAGCGGGGGTGTTGATGTGATGCAACCCCACTCCCACTTCACCCTCCACACGTGAATAGGGCTAAAGAGTTGATAATTGATAAAGATGCGAGGGAGACTGGAGCAGGCAGGCACCATCAGAGCCTGCTTCAGTTGGACCCCCCCCCCCAAGGGCTAACTGCCATCTTCACCCTGTGGGGAAGAAGGAGCTGTTGGTTTGCCCCTCCATTGGGAGATGAGAGGACGGAGCAGGGCCTTCCCACCAGCCTAAGCAGTCTCCTTAATGTCTTTTTATTTTCTCCCTCTTCCCTCCCCATACACTTTTCCTTGTGTGTCATGTCTTTTTTTAGAATGTAAGCCTGAGGGTAGGGACTGTCTTCTTTATTGATATATTGTAAGCCGCTCCGAGAGCCTTTTGGCTGAGGTGCGGGATAAAAATACTCTAAATAAATAAATAAATAAATAAAATAATGCTAAATTCCAAATCTCCAGTCAACCCCGCATGCAATTCATTGCGCCATGAATTCTAAGGGGGCCTCTCTTGAACCTTGACAGAAAATGTGAGCTTAGTTGAAAAGTGGTGCCGGGTTAGCCACAACCCATTGCTGAAGAGCTCTAAGGTGCTGCCTCCCTCTGTCCATGCTAAGCATGTGCTCCTCAGTGAGAGAAGCTTTGTGGTCCAATCTACACGTTTTGCATGGGAAAGGCCCCCCAGGTTCAACTTCTGGCGCCTCTAAGTAAGGCTTGGAAAAGCTCCTGCTTGAAGCCATAGAGAACCTTTGCTGCCAGTCAGTGTAGACAACACTGAGCTAAATGGACCAATGGTTGGACTTGGTAGAAGGCAGCTTCATATATATATATATATATATATATATATATATATATATATATATATATATTCACATGGTGAATGTGAATATCTGAACCCACCTAAACCCTTGAGGACCCATTCAACTATAGATTTGCTTCCTAAGTGAGAATAAGAAGATACTGTTATATGGCAGTTATGAAAAGAAATGTTACATACACTATCTCTAGGACCCAGCTATGAGTTGCTGAGTTTCCTTAGACAAGTTATCAAAGGCAATTATATATATATATATATCTCCTTTAATTTGGATATAAAGCTGGGATATCCAAATGTGTCTGTCAACCTGTTTGCCTTCTTATACCTTTTTTTCCTTTACAAAATCTGACTGGAATAATAATATTTGCTGTACAACAGCGTAGTTGTGACTACAGATTTGACTCTCTCTCTCTCTCTCTCTCTCTGTAGGAATGTAACCAATCACATCACTTTAGAAAGTTGTCCCAAAGTAGGGAGGGGGTGGGATTTCTCTAACTGCTCTTCAAATAGCTGTTCAAAAGTCTGCTCAGCTCCAAGTAAGAAAGAGTTATGTCTGGAATATTTCACTCCAGCTTTCAGAGAGCAGCTTTGTGTATCCCTTGGTGTGTGAGCCCTCGATGAATAGCAATAGCAGTTTAAACTGTTTATTCCTTTCTTAGCAATAATGTTTAGGTTGAGGAAAGCCTTCCAAGATATATAGAATTTCTCATGCTGAGTAAGGGCTCCTTCACTTTTTGCTACTGCTGCTGCTTCTTTCCACACTATGGACATTATTATATATGCCCCTTTCCATTCATACCACGATAGGGAGAAGGACTCTCAGTGTTATCATAATAATATAAGCCTTTTATTTTTCAGGGTGCATAATACAGCTGTAAAAAAAAGCCCTAGGCTGAAATTTGGCATATGAATGTCGGATCAGGGGAATTAACTCTATGCATGTGTTTTTAGAACAAATTTTTCAAATTCTATCTATATATACTTATATGATCCTATGATGATATAAAAGTTAAGACCAGGAAAAAAAAGTTTAATATTTTTCTGATTCTTCTCTTAGGCTTAAAAATAAAAATAAAGATTATTATTTTTTTAAGCTGAGAGCTTAAAAGTTACCTTTCAATAACTTGAATTATCTTGTTTTTCAGTATTCCCTTAATAGAAAAAGAAACAAAATAAGTCTTTTTAGACTTGTATTTTCATTAGCCTTTTCCATAGTTCCATTAGTGACTGTATTCTTTGTAGAGCCAGAATATGGAAGGAGGAGAGGAGCCTACCCCTTGAGAGACGACATCACTCCTGCGGTGCTTTATTGCCCCCCGACCTTCTCTGTGTAGCTCTGTTTTCTACCTTTGCGCCCCTCCTTGCCTTGTCAACAGCCTGTAGTAAAACCTTTTACTGCAGTTCTGTAATGCTTAGCATTTATACGACAATCTTTATATATGCTCTGTAAAGTAAGCTATTTTATTATTATCCACCTATTATTCCTGTTTTTATTATGATTTTTATAGTTTTATCCAATGGTTTAAGATGTATGCCACACACAGGGAGTGTTCAGATGACACAGTAGCCAACCCTGCCCTTATTGTCCACTCCACGGATGTGTATTTTCAGGTTGTGCTTGGGTGACATGCTAATAACGCATCCATGGAGGCAGGTTTGTCTATTCCTCTCCCCTTCCCACCCTCCCCTTACCGTATCAGGGTGCCGCCATTTTGTGGGAAGGGATAAAGTTGGGGGGAGAGAAGCTGAGAGCTCTCTCCGGCCTCGACATCAAAACAAATGGGCAAGGGCAGCCACTGGGAGACATGCACTGTGGCCACTGCTACAGCAACGGGGGGGGGGGAGCGCCTCCACCTCTCCTTGCTGCAGCGGCACCAGCGGCGCATGTCTCCCACAGGCGGCAGTGGTGCGTCACCATCTCTTTGCCCATTGTTTTGACGCTGAGGCTGGAGAGAGCTGTCAGCGTCTCTCCCCCCACCAACGGCTCCCCAAGGGCTTCCTGGGCTGGGATTATTTCCTCTGCCTAAAGAGCCCTGCAGGGCAAGAGTGGCAGGGCTTTCTGCTGCTCTTGCTTCACAACTGTAGGCAGGAGACATAATCCATGGAGCCTGACAGAATAATCAACGGTTGTGCAGATAAACAACTCTGCACAGCATTGATTATTGGAGTTGGTTATTGTGTTGAAATAACCAACCGTGGAGTGTTTGTTGCCCCACGGATGACACAATAGTCAATGGTGGACTATTTAGTCTACTTCGGTTATTTAATCTACCATTGACTATTGTGTCATCCGAACCCAGTCACAGTGTAGTCCATTGTTATTCCATTGCAAAAGAAGGAGCTGAGACAATAAAGAGACAACACAACTGTATGAATGAAAATCAGGCCACATTTATTAAATCTCATCTGCAAAGGGGGATCCTTGGGCAGCTACTCCATTATGCTGGCACTAGCCAGTCAATGTAATCGGGCAAAACATTCTTGCCTGCTGGATGTTGATTATAGCATTGGCACCCCCAAGATTTCCCCATTTGGGGAATGGCAAAAATCTTAAAACAAATGTTCAGCAGATAACTTGAGTAAGTGAGCCAAATCACAGATTACAGCTGATGTCACCACGGAGGTTATAGGGTCAAAAATGAATTATTTAGAAATTATTTACCCCTCTCCAGAGAGGGAACAGAAAGAGAGATTCCTTAGGAACACCGTAAGCTGCCTCACAGTCAGCCAGTCCATCTAGCTCAGTCTATATTGACTGGCAGCAACCCTCCAGCTTTTCAGACTGGGGGCAGGGGCGGTTTTTCCCAGCCCTACATGGAAATTTAATTATTTAATTATTTATCATTACTTATAATTATCTTTACGACCAAGCCCTTCCAAAGAAGTTTCTGTCATATAAATATAAAATCACAACATTTCATTTTTTAAAATCTCCAGTAAACACACCATGTAAGAGACAGCATACAAACAGCAGTAACAATGAATGAGGATACTGGCAATTTCGCCTGGGACCTGAGCTACAAGCCTCTCCACCCTGCCATCCATGTGAGTTCTCTTTCCCTCTCTCACACGCTACACGTATGCAGAACTCTTCCCTCTCACGTATATGCAATAGCCCACAGTACCCACACCTCTCCCTCTCTCTCTCTCTCCCTCTCTCTCTCTCTCCCCCCCCTCTCTCACACACACACACTCACACACACACACGTTTGTCCTGGAGTTGCTTCACTCTACTCAGTCTGCTCAGGGTGGCCATTTTCCTTTTGGAAGTAGGTTGTTTTCAGTCTACTGACCAGATTTTGCCCTTATATCACTTCCCATTGATAAAGATGGAAACACTGAAACCCCGTAATCTCAGGATTTTCAACAGCAAATGTGAGTTCCGTAAACCATCCTTGAAACATTGTTACTATCTAAATAGACAAAAGAAAAACAACATTAAAGGTACGATTTGGATGGGGGCAAGAAATAGTTTTCAAATAGTTTTAACAATTCCAGGGTCCTTCTGTTATAAAAGTAAACCCTTTAAACTGTTATGGCACAAGCATTCTTCATGAGATTTGACTGAAATTTATCTAGACCATTCCCCTCAGCAAACAGATTCTCCATTTAAAATGTTATGCCAATAAAAACAATCTTCTTTATTTTATGATGATTAGAATATTCAGGGTTTGTAATGGTACAGAGTGCTGGAAAATCAAGATGCCATGCTACTCTCATGGATCCTTAATAAATGTGGACCTTCTTGGGATCCTAGTAACTTACCAACATTTTATTCTTTAGATGTTTTTGTTGCATGATACTAACTGAATATGCGACCACTAGGATTTCACATATTTTTATTTATTCCCGTCTGAACATATTTGTCTGAGGACAGTTTCTGCATATCTTAAAAACATGTCACAATGAGCAAATAAAAGGTTCTTTCTGTTCTAATATTTCAAGCACATGGATTGGACTTCCAAATGGCTTTTGACAAAGATCCTCACTAAAGACATGGACTGCTGGCAAGGGATGGGTTGTACCTCACAAGGGCTGGAAAGAATGAGTTCGGCCACAGCATGAAGAACTTGATCAGGAGGGCTTTAAACTGAATCTTACGGGGGTGGGAGACGTAAATTTCGAGGCAACAATGGATGAAGGCCAATGCACCACAGTACAGAGAACAGTTCCAACAGTGTCCCAAAATAGTGTCTGCAACAATGTAGGAACAAAGCCAGACTATGAAACACATGGTCTTCAATGTCTATATATTAATGCCTAGAGCATGGGAAACAAACAGAATGAACTTGAACTCTTATTACATGAAGGCAAATACGACTTGATAGGTATAACTGAAACTTAGTAAGATGACTCCCATGACTGGAATATAGCAATTGAAGGATATAACTTGTTCAAAAAGAACAGAAGAAATAGAAAGGGAGGTGGAGTTGCACTATATGTTAAAAATACAGATCCCTGCACAGAAATACAGGCGGATCAGACTGGGAGCCCCATCGAGAGCATCTGGATTAAAATAAATGGGGCAAGGAATAAAAAGAACATAATAATCGGAGTCTACTACCGACCACCCAATCAAGCAGAAGACGAGGACGAAACTTTTGAGAAACAAACTGCCAGTGTTTCAAGGAAGTATGATGTAGTAGTGATGGGGGACTTCAATTACCCTGATATCTGTTGGGAGACCAATACTGCCAAAAGCGGCCCTTCCAAGAAATTCCTGACATGTATGGGTGATAACTTTCACCTACAGAAAGTGGAGGAAGGAACTAGAGGATCAGCAATCCTTGACTTGATATTGACCAATAGGAATGACTTAGTGGATAAAGTGGCAGTTACAGGAACTCTGGGGGAAAGTGACCACATCATACCTGAATTCTTGATTATGAAGGAGACAAAAGTTGAGTGTTAGCCATGCACATACTCTGGATTTTAGGAAAGTTGATTTTAATAAACTCAGAACTATGATAAGTAAGGTCCCATGGCAAATAAGTCTAATGAGAAAAGAAGTGCAGGATGGGTGGGAGTATTTAAAAAAGGAAAATTTAAAGGCACAGTTACAAACAATTCCAACAAGGAGAAAAGATAGAAGACAACAGAGGAAACCAATGTGGCTCCACAAACAGCTTAGAGACGACCTGAAAACAAAAAAGGATACGTATAGGAAATGGAAGGAAGGCCAGGCTACAAAAGAAGAATACAGACAGGTGGCGCAGAAGTGCCGAAATGGCGTTAGGAAGGCTAAAGCTCAGAATGAGCTGAGATTAGCGAGGGATGCTAAAAGCAATAAAAAGGCTTTCTTCAGATACGTGAGTAGTAAAAGACAGAGGAAAGAAATGGTAGTTCAACTGCATAATGAGGATGGCAAATTGATAACAGATGACAAAGAAAAGGCTGAAGTGCTCAATTCCTACTTTGCCTCAGTCTTCTCCCAAAAGCAGGTCTATGACCCCCCTGGAAAAAGTGAAGCAGAAGTTGAGGGGGCAGGATTACAGTTTGAGATTGATAAACAAATGGTCAAAGAACACCTAATTTCCTTGAATGAGTTCAAATCTCCAGGGCCCGATGAGCTGCATCCTAGAGTAATGAAAGAGCTAGCGGAAGAACTCTCAGAACATTTGTCTATTATCTTTGCAAAATCATGGAAGACGAGTGAGGTGCCGGACGACTGGAGGAAGGCTAACGTTGTCCCTATCTTCAAAAAGGGCAAAAAGGAGGAACCTGGGAACTACAGACCAGTCAGTCTGACATCCATCCCTGGGAAAATTCTGGAGCAGATTATAAAGAAGTCAATCTGTAAACACCTTGAAATCAATGCGGTGATCACTAGAAGCCAACATGGATTTGTCAAGAACAAGTCCTGTCAGACTAATTTGATCTCATTTTTTGATCGGGTAACCTCCCTTGTGGACTATGGGAATGCTGTGGACATCATATATCTTGACTTCAGCAAAGCTTTTGACAAAGTACCACATGACATTCTGATTAACCAACTAGCTAAACGTGGGCTAGATGGAACAACTATTACGTGGATTCACAGTTGGTTACCAAATCAGACTCATGGAACCTTCTCAAACTGGGGAGAGGCAACAAGTGGGGTACTGCAGGGCTCAGTCCTGGGCCCAGTGCTCTTCAACATTTTTATTAATGATTTGGATGAGGAGGTGCAGGGAATGCTTATCAAATTTGCAGATGACACAAAATTGGGTGGGATAGCTAATACCCTGTAAGACAGAAACAAACTTCAAAGTGATCTTGATAGGCTGGCTTGCTGGGCTGAAAACAACAGAATGAAATTTAATAGGGATAAATGCCAAGTTCTACATTTAGGAAATAGAAACCAAAGGCACAGTTACAAGATGGGAGATACTTGGCTCAGCAATACTACAAACAAGAAGGATCTTGGAATTGTTGTAGATCGCAAGCTGAGTATGAGCCAACAGTGTGATATGGCTGCAAGAAAGGCAAATGCTATTTTGGGCTGCATTAATAGAAGTATAGCTTCCAAATCACATGAGGTACTGGTTCCACTCTATTCGGCCCTGGTTAGGCCTCATCTAGAGTACTGCATCCAGTTCTGGGCTCCACAATTCAAGAAGGATGCAGAAAAGCTGGAGCGTGTTCAGAGGAGGGCACCCAGGATGATCAGGGGTCTGGAAACAAAGCCCTATGAAGAGAGACTGAAAGAACTGGGCCTGTTTAGCCTGGAGAAGAGAAGATTGAGGGGAGACATGATAGCACTCTTCAAATACATAAAAGATTGTCACACAGAGGTGGGCCAGGATCTCTTCTCGATCCTCCCAGAGTGCAGGACACGGAATAACGGGCTCAAGTTAAAAGAAGCCAGATTCCAGCTGGACATCAGGAAAAACTTCCTGACTGTTAGAGCAGTACGACAATGGAATCAGTTACCTAGGGAGGTTGTGGGCTCTCCCACAGTATTGTCATTCAAGAGGCAGCTGGACAACCATCTGTCAGGGATGCTTTAGGGTGGATTCCTGCATTGAGCAGGGGGTTGGACTCGATGGCCTTGTAGGCCCCTTCCAACTCTGCTATTCTATGATTCTATGAAGACTCCTGAGCAAACTTATAATGATCTGGACCTGGGATGAGTCATGAGGCAGCCAAGTTTACTAATGACACTAAATTATGTAGTGTGATTAAAACAAAAAGGAATTGTGAGGAGCTCCCAAGGGATCTCTCCAAACGTGTGGAGTGGGTTTTAAAACGGCAAGTGTGGTGCAAGTCTAAAATGATGCACATTGAGGCAAAATAAATAAATAAATTCCAACTTCATGATTACACTGATGGGATCTGAGCTATTGGTAACTGACCAAGAAAAAGATCTTAGGGTTGTGTTGGACAGCTTGATGGAAATGTCAACCTGCTGTGACAAAGGCAAATTCCATGTCAGGATCGTTAGGAAAGGAATAAGAAAAAGAACTGCCAATAACATAATGGCTATATATAAATGTATGCATGACCACATTTGAAATTATGTGTACAGTTTTGGTCACCACACCTCAAAAGGATATTGTGGAGGTGGAAAAGCTGCAGAAAAGGGTGACCAAAATGACCAAGGGTCTGGAGCAACTCTCCTATGAAGAAAGGTTAACGTTTGGGACACCTTAGCTTAGAAAAAAGGCAAGTAAGGGAAGATGTCATAGTGGTGTACAAAATTATGCATGTGTGGAGAAAACAGATAGGGAGATGTGTTTCTCCCTCTCATAATACTAGAAACTAAGGCCATCCAATGAAGACAAATAGCGGGAGATTCAGGACAGATAAAAGGAAGTATTCCTTTACACAGCACATAGCTGAACTATGGAATTTGCTACCACAAGATGTAGTGATGGCAATTATTATGAGACCAGGAGGGGGCAGGATAACTTTCCCTCCTGGTGGAACCCTTTTTTATGTGGGTTCCCCAGTAAAAGAATCTCTGATAGGCTTCTACCAGCTGGGATCAATCTCCTGACAAATCCTAGTCCAACCAGCTGTTTGGGGAGTTTCTGAGCCTTATTGCCAAGGATCCCTCCCTTCCATCCAGACCTAAGAAATGAGAAAGAAAGGTGCTTTGGACTTTCCTTTCCATAGCCCCAAAACTGAGAACTTTCCAAAACCCTTCTAAAAATCTTAAAACACAAGTAGTAGCTTTGTAACTATATGGTCTTTCACGTCAGGAAGATCTACCAGAAGTCTTGGGGAATCATCTATGAGATCTTTAGCAAATTTCAGATGGGCTGCAATGTTCTTTTTAGAGAGCAGTGATTTCCTCTTGGCTATCTTCCCTTGAACACCATTTTTGTTCAATCTTTTTCTAATCTTTGAGTCATGAATACTCACATTAGCCATGGCAAGAGTGGCCTGCAAATCATTGGATGTTTCTCCAGTGTTGTTTTTGACTTGCCAGATGATGTGATAGTTTGTTCTTGGAGATATTTTATTAGGATGATTGCTCCTGTGGTCTTGAACCTTTTTTTCATTTGTAGAACTGTTTTACAGTGGATTGGTGGAGCTCCAAATCCTTAGAAATGGTTTTGTAACCCTTTCTAGACTGATGAGCAGCAATAACTGCTTTTCTGAGGTTCTCTCAGAGATGTCTTTTGATCACAGCATGATGTGTTTCCACACAACCATATGGTGAAGACCAAACTCACAAAGTTTCTGATCCTTTTGTAGGGTGGGGCCTCCACAACTCACCCCTGAAGATTTACGTAATTACTTAAACACCTGATTCTAATTATTCCCTTTAAATGAGATGATACAACTAGGGGTTCAATTACTTTTGCACATACCCTCACTCTTAAGTACTCATTGTTTACTTAATGTATGCATTGTTTTATTTCACAAGACATAGAATTGGTTAATATGAACCCTATAGGATGTTTAAAACCAGACTGGTTTTGATTCATGAGGGCTATGCAACTTCTGTAACTATCACGAGGGTTCACAGACTTTTTCTTCACCAGTGTATATAATCCATTTCTTTACCTTTGCTCTTCTAAAAAATGGAAGCCTGGAAAGGCTGGCCCTTTGCAACTATTGTCATCACTATCCCAGCTAGTTCCTGGTCTAATCTACACCTGCTATTTATCCCGGGAGAATATCGAGGTTGTCTCTACGGGGCCACATGATGCACAGCTGATCCCAGGGTGAACCGGGGACAACCACTCCATTCTCCTGGGATATCAGGCACTGCAATTATCACGATTTCCCCTGTCTCTCAGGGCAATCCCGGGAGCCACGGGCAGTGTGGCCCCCTCCAGAAGTCCTCACTGTTCCCCATGAGTAGCAGGGCTCAGAAAACAGGCAAGCAGCAATGCAGGGGGAGTCCATGGGTATCGGGGGTGAGAGGGAGAGCATCTCCTGGATGGTTCTTGGCGTCTTCCAGGGCCAAGTTGGTTGTTGTTGTTGTTGTTAAAGAAATCGTACCTTCACACAGGATTGCTGTTCCACAATTGTCTCTCTTTACTTCTGGGAAGACTTGCCGGCCCCTGGCCCCTGGGGGATGATCCCAGAAGTATAATACTTCCTGATCATCCCTTCCCACTTTCGAAAGGCCTCTAGGTGTAGACCAGCCCCCTGATTATGAGTGTTGGAGTAAAGATGAGGAATTCTGAATGGTAGCTTTTCTAGGTGGGCATAAGTCAGTTGAATATTAGACATCCTAAGCATGAAGTGGAAACAGCTTTTCTGCCAATCCATGGGGACAGGCCAGAGATGGTTGTAACACATATTTAGATCATAATCCATTTACAGTGGAATTTTAATAGCAATGAAATCAAAGTGCCTAATTAAGCCAACGTCTGTAAATCATTGTCTATGAAATTACAAACTGTTCATAACTGTAAGTGTCTTTTGGAGAGCTGTTTGTTATTATGTCAAGGGGAGAGAGAGAGAGAGAGAGAGAGAGAGAGAGAAGTGCTTTGATTTACTCTGTCTTCCACTCTGGAGTCATTATATTATTCAAGAGAGCAAAACAAAAGAATGTGTAAACATGAATCAGCACACTCTCAAGTAGAACATTAAGGGAGAGATCTGGTGTGTGTGTGTGTGTGTGTGTGTGTTTCCCTAGATGGCAAGGTAAGATAATAAATCATGTCTGGACTTCCCATTATATATCGCTGAAGCAGCTTGAAAGGAGCCGAGCGAAACAAAACATCAGGAGAGAAATAGGGTCAGCTGAAAATCAGGACATCTTCCATAAGCATGGACAAGTGAGATCCACAACTATGTAAGTCAGTACTGAACTCAAGCTATTTTAAGTATACTAAAACTAGTCTTGCACAATTTTTAATTGGGTTAGATTGCCAAGATGGCATGTTGGCTTTCATTACTATTTTCATGCCCGTTCACAGCCTCAGTATACAACTGCATTACTATAACTTTGTTAGCTTCTTTCTTCACCATATGATCCCAGCTAGTCAGGGATCACATAGTGAATATAATGACATCATGGCACCACATAGCCAATCGAATTCAGCTACATGGCAATGGCATTACGGGCAAATAAAACCCTCACATTGCTCTCATTCTAATGATATGTGTCCCGACACAGCTCTATTAGCTAGGATGAGGGGGAGATGTGATTTCAAATGCACATGCCATTGACAACTGCCCATTCATACGACATTGCTTTCTATGCACGATTGGATCAGTGGGGGGCATATCAGCCTTGTTACCTTGGCAATGGAACCACCTTTTCCCTTGCAGAGAGTTCTGTATTCTTTCACAAAGTAGTATGAAAAATTGCTGGAAGGGAGAACACATTTTGTGGCAGTTTAAATGCAAGCAACTGTGTGGTTTACACAAAAGATATTAGATTCTGCAATAGAAAAGCAAACTGTATGAATCATAGCATGACTGAAGCTGTGTGGACACAGTGTAAACCATCTTGAGCAACAGAAACATGTACCTCAGGCCAGCCCAGGAAAGACAAAGTCTTCTCCATTTGTGCTGCAGCAAGAGCACAGCCATTGCAAATACTATTCTAGGCAGTTTGCCAGAGTTGACTGCGCAGGTACAAGAGATGGAAGTGAGTAAGGATATGCAATACCAAGCCAAGCACTAGTGATCAGCAAAGTCAGGAATCTATAGGGGCCATGCACTCTGGCAAAGGTCTCACCATTGTCTAGAGGTCCCAGACTCACTGCCTTAACTTTTTAAATCTTGTATGTAACTTGTATGTGTTCTCTGCTGGAACTGATCTAGTTAATGTACAGCCTTCGGCTCATTTGGTTAATAACTAGCCCACTTACTTTCCAAGCTACTTTGCTTGTTTCTGGGTGCTACTGAAGAGTTAAGGGAACACTGAAGTTAATATAAAGAATGGGGGATGTAAGAAGCTAATGTGTAGTTAAGGTAAGGACGGCATCTCCAAGGATATGAAAAAACTTCATGCCAAGTCGAGATGATAAGAATTCATATCTATATTTTGTCCTAGTTATGTCATCATACTAGCCTCGTGTGGCGCAGAATGGTAAGCGGCAGTTACTGCAGCTGAAACTCTCCCCATGGCCTGAGTTCGATCCCAGCAGAAGCTGGTTCTCAGGCAGCCGGCTCAGGTCGACTCAGCCTTCCATCCTTCTGAGGTCAGTAAAATGAGTAACCAGCTAGCTGGGGGAATGGGAACCATGACTGGGGAAGGCAATGGCAAACCACCCCACTACAAGAAAACATCAACGAAAGCAGGCGTCCCTCTAGGAGTCAGTAATGACTCAAGTGCTTGCATCATAGCACGGGGCATCATAGGTCCCGTGTAGGTGGTTGCAGGTGGTAGTATCTCAATGTTTACAATAAGGGCATTTCTGCAATTGGCTGTCTGAGTAAAGCAGGACTGCATCTCAGGTAAGGTAACAGGCTCATTCAACAACATGTTGAGTGGTCTTTGTTTTTTGGCTTAACCAATTGTTCATGGCAATGTATTACGGCCAAGAAAGTGAGCTGGAAATGTCTCACAATGAAGACTGTTGGCAGGCATTGTCTGACTGGAGCTGAAGTGGAGAATATTAGCATACAGTGAAATATAGATATAGGAAATAATACACTGAACCAACATGTACCTTGGGTATGAAGTACATTGTGACACAGTCCTATGCGATACGCACAATTGTTCTTTAATTCTGATAGTATCAGAAGAAAATGCTGTCCAGAAATTCAAAGCAGCCTAGACAGCTATAACCACATGACAGACCCAGAGAGAAGCCTTAAGCCACCCACACAATTGCTTGAAGAGATTTGCCAAGAAGTTAGATCCTTCAGGGAACAAAACAATCTATATAAATAAAAATGTAAATGTTCGTTCGAAACAGACGTTATATCTCTGAAAGTTTTTCACCGATTGCTTTGAAATTTTGACACAACGTTGCATTCGAATACGCGAGCGTTGTTATGTAACTATGTTCTATATGGGGTCAAAAGTTTGTCTTAAAATCGAAGAAATAGGCCTCCTAAAAACCAGTCCTGCTGATCATTGTGACATCGCCAACCAGTAGAACAATCCACTGCCTCTGCCTCCTCTCCTATTTGCATTTTCTCTCCTATTTGCTCTTATAGGTCATTGTGACATCGCCAACCAGTAGGCCAATCCACTGCCTCTGCCTTCTCTCCTATTTGCATGTTCTCTCCTATTTGCTCTTATAGGTCATTGTGACATCGCCAACCAGTAGGCCAATCCACTGCCTCTGCCTCCTCTCCTATTTGCATGTTCTCTCACAATTGGCTGAGTGAATATAGATGTCACACCTGTGACAGTTACACGTTCTGAAGAAAGGTAACTGCCAGGAGTTTCCACTAACCTCCTCACCGTAAAAACATCATTTTTTAAAAACCAAACAGCAGGCCAATCCACTGCCTCTGCATCCTCTCCTATTTGCATGTTCTCTCACAAAACTTTGCAATGGCACGTGGCTTGCAGTAAAAAAATTACTGAGCAACGTCATAGAAGGAACAATCTTGACAGGACCTTTCAAAGGTGAATGGATTAAAGGAGATTTTCTTTTCCAAAATGAGAGAAGACACTATGCTTGGTAGGCCATGAAGTGCTGATTAGTCTGGGTCCTTATTCTGAGGGAGAGGACAAAGCTCAGGTTTGATTTCCAGGTTTAAAGCATCCCTGACACATGGCTGCCCAGCTGCCTCTTGAATGCCTCTAGTGTGGGAGAGGCCATGACCTCCCTAGGTAACTGGTTCCACTGTCATACTGCTCTAACAATCAGGAAGTTTTTCCTGATGCCCAGCTAGAATCTGGCTTCCTGTAACTTCAGCCCATTATTCCATGTCCTTCAGTCTGGGAGGATCGAGAAGAGATCCTGGCCCTCCTCTATGTGACAACCTTTCAAGTACTTGAAGAGTGCTGTCATGTCTCCCCTCATTCTTCTCTAACCAAGACTAAAGATGCCCAGTTCTTTCAGTCTCTCCTCATAGGGCTTTGTTTCCAGATCCCTGATCATCCTTGTTGCCTTCCTCTGAACACGCTCCAGCTTGTCTGCATCCTTCTTGAATTGTGGAGCCCAGAACTGGACGCAATACTCTAGATGAGGCCTAACCAGGGCCGAATAGAGAGGAACCAGTACCTCACATGATTTGGAAACTACTTCTATTAACGCAGCCCAAAATAGTATTTGCTTTTTTTGCCGCCACATAACACTGTTGGCTTATATTCAGCTACAAAATTCCAAGATCCTTCTCACTTTTAGTATTGCTGAGCCAAGTATTCCCCATCTTGTAACTGTGCGTTTGGTTTCTTTTTCCAAGGTGTAGAACTCAGCATTTATCCCTATTAAATTTCAATCTGTTGTTTTCAGCCCAGCACTCCAGCCTATCAAGATCACTTTGAAGTTTGTTTCTGTCTTCCAGGATATTAGCTATCCCACCCAATTTGTGTCATCTGTAAATTTGATAAGCGTTCCCTGCACCTCCTCGTCCAAATCATTAATAAAAATGTTGAAGAGCACTGGGCCCAGGACTGAGGCCTGCGGCACCCCACTCGTTGCCTCTCCCCAGTTTGAGAAGGTAGCGTTGATAAGTACTCTTTGAGTCCAATTCTGTAGCCAACTGTGAATCCACGTAATAGTTGTTCCATCTAGCCCACTTTTAGCTAGTTTGTTAATTAAAATATCATGGGGCACTTTGTCAAAAGCTTTGCTGAAGTCAGGATATATTACATCCACAGTATTCCCACAATTCACAAGGAAGGTTTCCCGATTAAAAAATGAGATCAGATTAGTCTGACAGGATTTGTTCTTGACAAATCCATGCTGACTTCTAGTAATCACTGCATTATTTTCAAGGTGTTTACAGATTGACTTTTTTACAATATGCTCCAAAATTTTCCGAATGATGGATGTCAGACTGACTGGTCTGCATTTCTCAGGTTCCTCCTTTTTGTCCTTTTTGAAGATAGGGACAACGTTAGCCCTCCTCCAGTCGTCCAGCACCTCACGCATCTTCCATGGTTTCGCAAAGATAATAGACAAAGGTTCTGAGTGTTCTTCTGCTAGCTCCTTCATTACGCCAAGATGCAGTTCGTCGGGCCCTGGAGATTTGAACTCATTCAAAGAAATTAGGTGTTCCTTAACTATTTGTTTATCAATCTCAAACTGCAATCCTGCCCCCTCAACTTCTGCTTCACTTTTTCCAAGGGGAGTCATAGACCCGCTTTTGGGAGAAGACTGAGCCAAAGTAGGAGTAGAGAGCATACTCGGTGTATCTCTCCTTTCAGCCACACCAGGACTTAAACATATAATTCTGAAGCTACAAACTGGAAAAAGAAATGCAAATGGTTTTTTTAAAAAATGCTTCCCGCCCCCCAGCTGCCATCCCACAGTTCTACTCCACGGCGTGTGTGTGTGATACCAAGAGAATCTAAGAGTAGGATTAAATAGTCAATTCTCCCGATGGAGGGAAGTAAATAGTGGGGTCCCAAAGGAATCGGTATTGGGACCAATTCTTTTCAATTTATTCATAAATGATCTGGAATTAGGAGTGAGCACTGAGTGGCCAAGTTTGCTGATGACACGAAATTATTTAAGGTTGTTAAAACACAAAGGGATTGTGAAGAGCTCCAAAGGGATCTCTCCAAGCTGGGAGAGTGGGCATTCAAATGGCAGATACAGTTCAATGTAAGCAAGTGTAAAGGTTAGGCATTATAAGAAAAGGAATTGGGAATAAAACTGCCACTATCACACTGCCTTTATACAAATCTATGGTGCGACCACACTTAAGAATACTGTGTACAGTTCTGGTCACCACACCTTAAAAATGGATTTACTGGAGCTGGAAAAAGTGCAGAAAAGGGCAACTAAACTGATTAAGGGGCTGGTGCATCTCCCCTATGAGGGAAGGTTACATCAGCTGGATTGTTTAGCTTGGAGAAGAGGAGGCTGAGGGGAGACATGATAGAGCTGTACAAAATTATGCATGGTATGGAGAATGTGGATAGGGAGACATTTTTCTCCCTGTCTCAAAATACTAGAACCTGGGGTCATCCCATGAAGCTGACTGGTGGGAGATCCAGGACAAATAAGAAGGACTTCTCCACACAGCGCATAGTTAAATTATGGAACTCACTACCACAAGATGTAGTTATGGCCACCAATTTGGATGGCTTTAAAAGGGGTTTGGATAAATTCCTGGAGGCAGTTTCCACTGCAATGGCACAGGTGAGACATTTTTTCATATTATTTTGTAGTGCTTCAAAAACCTGAAACAAAAACAAAAACACCCCTTTGTGATTAGAGACAATAGTGGTAGAAAAGAAATAGGATGTGATGTCATGCCATGCCCAATTCTCTTAAACTATTCTCTGTCTCCAGTTCAATTGTGACTCACTTTGTGACATTGAGTTCTTTGAGTATGTCTCACCTCTGCCATTGCACAGTTAACAAAATAAAAATAACTGGTAAAAATGCAATAAGATAAAATGCAGTTTTCAAACATCTTCCTATCCCTGTATTTCTTCTAAAGTAAGTGGGTAACTTCCAAAATGAACCCTATTTAGCGTAGAGCCATTAAAACGAATGGGACTTAAGTTATCCTAAATTTCAATCATTTAAATGGCTTTAATCTAAGTTGGGTTTATGTTGAGTTTTACTGGTTGAACTAGCAGAGAGGAAACACTGGCATCTATGCTTTAATGTGCTACCTCCAGTATCAGAGGCAGTAAGCCTGTGTGCACCATTTGCTGGGGAACATGGGTGGGAACGTGCTGTTGCACCCATGTCCTGTTTGTGGGCTTCCCATAGGCAGCTGGTTGGCCACTGTGTGAACAGAATGCTGGAGTAGACGGACCCTCAGTCTGATCCAGCATCAGGGCACTTCTTACGTTCTCATGCATAATTCTGTTTGGGCCATTTCTTCCCACCCCACCTTACACGCATGTGAAATTAATTGCTCAACAATTCCAAAGGGTTCTATCCTTAAAAGCAGCCTAAAAATAATTTAAAATAAAAATAAATGTTAAAAAGGAGAGGAAGGGCAGGTGGATGCGGGGGAGCAGAACACTTAATTAACTTGCCAGGGATGGAAAACCTACAGAAGGATATCAGTAGCTTGGGGTCTGAGAGCGCACTCATTGAGTTCACCATAGTGCTTTCTCTCTGTTCTTGACCAAACACTAATCTCCACTCCCTTGTGCTATTTCTGGTTCTGCCTTTTGGCCCTATACGTGTGGAACTCTCTCCTTTAAATAACTGGCTGCCCTCTTTTGTATCTGGTCATGGTAGGCAGGGCTCCTGCAGCTTTGACTGTTCTGATGAAGAGGGGATTTCACGAGGTGCTGAATGCAGACAAATGACACCTGCTGAAATTACCTTTTCAATACAATTGTTAAATGCACAGGAGCCCTGTCCTCCTTTCCATATGATCACCTTAACTAACAGAATAATTGTAACTTTTTCCTGTTGCCATAGTTCTTTAACTTCCATTGCCAGTGGTGTATATTTTCCTCTTTTTTTCCTTTTCCTTTAATGCAACATTTTTGTCATTAGGTGTTGCTATGTGAGGTGGTTGTGTCTTTCTTTTTTGTTTATGACTGGTCAATTGCAAAGTATTGTCTTGTCCAGAATTGTTCTGTCCCAGCAAGATAATATGTGAGTGCATAGCGTGGCTTGTCTTGACTTGTCTGTGTCTGGATCTCCTAGGCTCCAAAAGCATGTTTCTGGAGAGCACCTGCTGGTTACATGATCTACGAGGCCAGGTTCTACTTAGAGCATAGTTCTCCTTGACAGGAGGGGCTTGCACTTGCTAGAGTAAGGTGAACAGATATGAAAAGGCTGAAATCTTATATTCATTTATCTGGGAGCGAGCTTGCTACTGACCATGGTCTTGTTTACACGGCTAATGATCCAGAGCTATAATGACACATTTTTAGATTAGTTTCTCATTGATAAACCAGAGTTGAATCAAGCTAAGAAGTGCTAGTGAGAAGTGACTGCAATAAGCCTTAAGTCCATTTTGTACCATGGCTAATTTTTGCAGGGTATTTTATATTCTTTCTGAATGCTAGGTTGCAAGTTTGTTGTACTATATTTTTCTGCATTTGTCAGCTGCTTCATTTGTTCAGTGGTAGCAGTATGCTGAATCTGTGAGTATGGATATGCGAAAGGTGATGGGGAAAGAGTGTTAAATGTTAGGAAAGGTGAGACTATGAACATCCAGTGAAGGATTTGCAGTAAGAAAAGATATTTGAAGGAGGAGGAGACTGTACCACACACAGTTTAGCAAAAGCTTCAAAGTACAGCAAAAGCTACAAAAGTAGCAGTGAGTGAAGTTAATTTGTATATTGAATGTCTCACTTGTTCTTTATTTCAGTGATTTTTAACATTAAGATGTTATGTAGAACAGGTTTGTCTTAACTGTAAAATCAGACCTGTGACCAAGGCAATGTTTGGGTGGGGTATGCCCCCTTGGGGATTGTCATCCCCCCCCGGGGGGGTGGACATGTTGGTGGGCACACCCCCTTGGGGGGCGGCCATGTTGTCCTCCTTTTTGGTTTCCCAAATATGGTCACCCTATTTTATCAAAGGTTGACATACAGCATTTTTTAAAATTTTGCATCCTTAAAAGCAGGGATATCAGTATTACAATCCAGGTGGCTATTTGGACCCATGATGGAAGTCTTTTCATTGTTTATACTAGTTAGGTCCATGACAAGTTTGTGAGACCAACAAATATATAGTTATAGAAAGATTCCATGGCTACAATCATAGAATTTCCCCCTTTTAGAATTTGGAATGTTTGGATGAGGAATTGTAGTGTAGGTGATAATGCTTCTTTGGGAGAGGATGGAACTTAAGGCCAGAAACTGCGTAAATAGAAAATAGTATTCAACAAGAGTGATCCTCTGATGCTTGTAGATGCTTAGGCTGGAAGTTTTTATTAGCTTCCAGTTTCAAGTGCAGAAAATATGAGCATGTTTTCAAGTTTGGGTACTGTTTTTGAGTAGCAAGGAGACAACCTAGCCACAGTAGTGCATGCACTGGTAACTTCCCGATTAGACTACTGCAATGCACTCTATGTGGGACTGCCCTTGAAGACAACGTGGAAGTTGCAGCTAGTGCAAAATGCAGCAGCTAGACTGCTGGTGGGTACATCTTATAGAGACCACATAACACCGGTCTTAAAGGAACTGCACTGGCTGCCTATATGCTTCCGGTCGGAATTCAAGGTGTTGGTAATGACGTTTAAAGCCCTAAACGGCTTGGGACCTCAATACTTGAGAGAACGTCTCTCCTTATATATGCCTGCCCGAGACCTCAGATCTGTTGGAGGAGCCCTTCTCCGCATCCCATCAATGCAACATATAGACTATGATGGGACAAAGGAGAGGGCTTTCTCTGTTGTGGCACCCCGACTGTGGAATGCCCTCCCCTTGGAGGCCCAATTGGTGCCAACATTGATTTCATTTCGACACCAAGTAAAAACATGGCTTTTTAACAAAGCCTTTGATGGTTAAACTCACTGGCACGTTGTTTTCACTGGTTTAACTGCATTTATTGCTTTTAAATTATATATTGTTTTAACTTGGATCATGGTTTAATTTGTTTTTAACTGTATATTTATTGTTTTATAATGTATGTTTTTATCTGTATGCCACTCTGAAATCTTAATGATATAGGGTGGGATATAAATGTTTTAAATAAATAAATAAATAAATAAATAAAATCTCTACTAATGGCCTTTGGCAACAATTCTGAAAACGGCCAGCACCAAAACGGCCGAACCTTACAGTTTCTGTTTCTCCATATGAAAACTACAGATAATAATGCTTCCCCTTCTATCAAACGCTGATGTATTGTTGTAATTAAAACTAACTAATTAGTTAACTTGGAAGATGAGAAGTGCTTGTTACTGCTGGAGACCATTAAAAAGGATAATGCATAAGAAGGAGGGGGTGAGGAAGAGGAGCACACGTTGAACCTTGAACTCCATCAGATCTCTGGACTTGTATCCCTACTGCCTGCTGGGAGGAGGCCACTCTCGAACCATGTAATTCCCAAGCAGTAAATTGCACAGGGCTGATTTTATTCCTGGAAACCACAGCTCTGAGAAGCCGGAATGTAGAGCATCACTCTATGACTTACTCTGTTCCTTGAGAAAAGGTCTCCGTGCCGCAGGGCCAGTTGTATTGGAAAAAACACTCTTAGAAAGGTTTATCATCATCATCAACTTTTTATTAATTATATTTATTAAAAGCTGCATCAAGTTGTTCTCGAAGTATTGTACAGAAGCTAAAACATAATATAATAAAATCACAATAAATCATTAAAAGCCAACACAGCATAAAATCCAGATTTATTTATTCATTACATTTATATACCGACCCATAGCTGAAGCTCTCTGGGCGGTTTACAAAAGTTAAAAACAGTGAACATTAAAAAGTATACAACATTTAAAACCATTGAAAACATAAAAACAACAGTAAAAAACCAACAGTATCCATTTAAAAACAACAGTTCTGGGGTCCATTAAAAACAAACAAACAAACTTAGCGTTGTTAAATGCTGTTAAATGCCTGGGAAAAGAGAAAAGTCTTGACCTGGCGCTGAAAAGATAACAGTGTATGTATAAAACACATACCAGCATAACACAATAAAGAGCAATGCAAACATTCTTGGGGGGAGCATTCCAAAACCAGGGGGCCACCACCAAAAAAAGCCCTGTCTCTTAAGGCAAAGACAGGGCAATGAATTATGCCTCATACTTCTTTTAGCCTCATTAATGCAACAGAGCACAAAGAGTCACTATCCTATCCTTTCTGGGTGCCCCCCTTGCCCTCTGGGGCAACCTTCCATTTCCTGCTTTGAGGCTTTGGAGCAGCAACTTTCTCAAGATTTAGAGCCCCATTAGGGTGTGGGGCAGAGGGCAGGAGCCATGCTGAGAGTAGGTCCATGGACACCCTCTGCCCAAGGGTCTGCAGTAACAGTAGCCTGTCCTGAGCTGAAGTCATCATGAGAGTTCCTCCACTCGCAGCCCAGAGCATTTGTGTCACAGACAGAATGAATCTCCAGCAACATTTCTGGTGGTTCTGAATCAAACGTGGCCATCTGTGGAGTAGGTGCATTATGATGAATGGCGATGGTAGTAGCATAAGGCCTTGTTTAGCTGGAAAATGCAAGCGTTGCTAGAAATTCAGTGTAACTCCTTTGACTGAACCAGCATATAGCTCATCTCCGGGGGGGGAGGGGTTGTATGTGTGAAGAATCCACTGTGACTTTGTCTTAAAGTTATGTCTGGTTTCACTCCTGTCTGCCCATCAGAGGCAACCCATACAGATGACTATTGTACTGTACATTTTATGACATGTCTGTGCCCAACAATTCCACTTGGCAGGACGATACAATTGATCAACCCAGAGTGAGAGAACTCAGCCCAGCATAGTCTGTGGTGTGGCTGCTGTTTATCAGTACAAAGCCACACCAAAGATCCAAAGGAAAACAACAACAGTGGTACAGAAATCAACATAAAAAGCAAGCTGAGCTAAAAGACTATAAATGAAGGATGCAGTTTGACTTTGATAAAAGTCCTTAAAAGCAGAGCAGGGCTTTGGCCACAACCCAGAAACCCATATCAAGAGACTGAAAACTCAGCATTGTATGCAATATTTTGGTCTAGGTCTAAAGACTCCTCCATTTTTGTCAACATAAGCTAGAAAACTAACTGTAAAACTTTCTCATACATTAAAGTGCTTGTACCTAGCAATGATGCTGAAATATGCAGAGGCATCTCTCTCTCTCCCTCTGTCTCTCTCTGTCTCTCTCCACCCCCCACCCCCAATCTTGTTTAGAGAAAATAGCAAGGTGAAAAGGAGAATGGCTTTTATTGCCTAAACTACATACCGGAGGGGTATCAAGTTCCCAATAAAGTGGCCAGGCTCCTTGTACCATACCCCAAGATCTAAGACTCCGTTGCCACCTTGTGGACAACCAATGATGAGGCGTGTGTGTGTGCACGCACACGCGCATATGTGTTTGTGTTTGCCTGTGTGTTTGTGTGTGTACACTCTCTCTCTCTCTCTCCCTCTCTCTAATTAACAAGCTTCAGAGAATTATGTTAACCCTTTGCAGGAGTCTAAGAAACAGTTATGCAGGTCAGGGGGAAAAGAAGAAAGCCCCACAGGTTTCTGAGTGGAAATGTATAAATCTCAAAACCTTGGCTTCCCTTTTATTTATCCAATAAATGAGCCCCTTAGCTAGGATTGTTTGTCATATCAGTAACCGGTAGGCATCATGCCTACAAATACCAGTTGCTATGAAACATAAGCAGGAAGGTGCTATTGGCCACCATGGGATGAAATTGTTGCACTAGGCAGGCCTTTGCTCTGATCCAACATGGCTCTTCCTATGTTCTTAGGGCCAAATTAACCATTCTGCTAATCACACATAACAGAGCTGTGTGTGATTGGCATACTTACTTGAGTGTAAGTGCATCTGCCTCCATTTGGATTGGGACCATTGCAATTCAGGAGGAGAGTGATTTAAGCTTCCCTACTCCTGTTTTTCTCCTGAAATTCCACATTCCACCCCCACCCACCCCTGCCCACCACAGGGCGTTAGAAAAAGAGACTCTCCATGATTGGAATCCAATTTTGGAGAAATTCTCACGGATTGAATTTGGGTTTCTAGTGCTTACCTTACTTCAGAAGTGGCCAAGGAGTATGCAAGAGTGCTCTGCTTGAACAATGATCTCTCTGGCAGCATGAACCTCCTCAGCTTCCCACATTTCAATTAAGGCCCAGGTAATTCCTCTCACAGGGCTTTTTCAGATCAGGAAATGCAGGCACCCTGGGAGGCTGCAGAGCAATGGCGAAATGTGTGATGCAAAGACAACGCGCGCGCGCACACACACACACCACCTTCGGCCACCTCACAGTGGTGATATAAGCTCAAAAACACCACAAAATAAATTATAAAACACCCTGAGAATGAGGCAGAACAATGGAACCTGGAGGAAATTGGAGGACCTATTTTGACTCAGCACTAACTCCACCTCTTCCCTGGAACTCCACACACAACTTTCCCCCTCACACTTACATTGTGGTGGATGCAAAATGGGAGCTATTCCAGGATTGAGCAGGGAGTTGGACTCGAGGGCCTTGTAGGCCCCTTCCAACTCTACTATTCTATGATTCTATGAACACAATTTCAAGAGATCATTTGCACACAGCTCTCGGATAATACTTGTGTATTGTGACTGGATGGAAGAGTTTTTGTGTGTACACACACTATCACTGTATACATAAAACGTCTTCCATCCAGTCACAATCAGGGAACTGAAAAAAAATCTGCATTTAATTGCATATGCTATAAAAATAATCAGACGACTAAACAAACATTTAAAAAGCAAATTCCTGACTTGGCTGGGTGTGGGACATGTTTGTATTGAAATGCTTCTAAAGCATTAAACTATGAGTCAAAATTTCTTCAGTAAGATGTCTTTTCTTGTTACAGTTGTTCTACATTTGAGGGTGTTTCCTACTTATGCCCAGAAAAAGGGCTGGTGAGGAGCACTGGGCCGTCTTGAAAAGGTTGCTTTGTTTTTAATGATCCCTCCTGCAGAATAATATACAAAGATCTTTTTTGGCTTTTAGACTCCCCCCCCCCCCCCCAATGCAGATAAAATTCACTGCATATCAGCGTTTTATTCTGTCCCCAGCTTCTCCCCGCACCCATTTGAAGTGTTATTTATTGTTCCTTTGCTACTTTTTATGCTGTTAAATGAATGGCCACATTTCATTTTAAACAGACCCCAGCGGAATTAGATTTTTATTTTAAAGGCGTGAAAAATCTTCACGAAAAAGAAAGAAAACTTTAGCATCAGCAGTGGGGAATTGTTTTTGCTCCCTTCTTCTTCCCTTTACTATTTTGTATTTCCCCCTGTAAACATTCAATCAGTCCCACCAGGGGGAAAGGGGAGTTTGTTTGTTCGAAATGGGCTTGCTGTTGCCTTTTAAGTACCTTTAGAAACCCAGGAGCCTGTGCCAAAATGAGGTCTAGAGCAGAATGTTTCCTTTCTGTGGGACCAAACACAGGAGAAGGTGCCAGTAGGTGGTCATAGTTCAGAGGCTTCAAAATGCAGATTAAGCTCAGCGGAGGTTTGCCAAACCTTTTTCAACCCCAAAGAAGTCCAAAATAAATTCACACCTCCTCATTTCTGTCCTATTAATCAATCAATTCAAGAAACTACAGTCTGTGGTGGGTATTGGTCAGAGACTCGTCTGTTCGCTTGGGCTGATGCACAGAATGAATGTTTTCATATATTTTAAAATTAATTTTATTTCCTGCATCTATACTTTTAATTCCCCCCCCCAAGAATGCAACTGTGACTACCTGTTGTCAGAGAGGACATAAATTTAAAAGTTAAAATAACGGCATATTCCACTATTTATTTGTTTTTTTAAAAATCAAAATAGCAATCTAAAAAAAATAAAAATAAAGAGGAAACTGTGAAGCCACCTTGGCATAAATGTACAATAAGAAGATTTATTTTTTCATTTGGCTCTGTGAACATTTCTAAATTTAAGCCAACAAACATAGGTAAAGTCCATGCCTTCCCAGCACAAAGACAGGTTTCTGTTTTATAGAGTTGTCTCTACAAAATGAAATTGTTGAGCATGAGAGTTGATATTAATAGCACTCAGTGATATTAAAATGTTCCTTTCCCCCTTTTTTTCTCTCCCACCACCATATCTTCCTTCATAGATTTCAAAATGATTTAGAAACACACATTTAATTATTCCCCCCAACATCGATTTGAGATGAACCAATAAGTGCTCAATAAAGCCATGGCCAGGAAGTGACCTCTAAAACTATGTCTCTCCATAAGTTTAGTGGTCTCGATAGTATTTATTTGTTTATTTATTTATTTAAAATGTTCTGCCCAACTTAGCCATCAAGGTGAGCTGGCTGATCCCATAGCCTCTTGCTGTCACATAGCTACACAAGGGTGAGGGGACCATAGATCAAAGGTACACAACATGCTTTAGATTTAGAAGGCCCCAATTTTAATCCTTCGCATCACCTGCAGTTACGTTATCTCACCAATTACAGAGATAGTTTTCTTTGCAATGTGCAGTACTGCACAAGGGTGAGGTGTTCACCAAGAACCCTATACCTCCCTGCCCTGCCCAGTGGTTTTTTTGCTAACATTACCCTGCCCACATGCACCTGGTATTGGTTTTCTTTAAAAAAAACCTTGTGGCATTATTGCTAATGTATACATTCCTGTGAATTAAGTGGTAAGGCACTTCCTGAATTGTACAAAGATTGCATGTCTGAATATTCCACCGTGGTGGGCAGGAGGAGAGTGAGGGGAATCCTCTCTGGATGTAGAAAGGGAGAGCAGCATGGGGGAAGGAGATGCACCCTTCCTCTTCATATGCCAGTTTTGTACGTGCAACGAGATTTTTGATGTGCGTGTATTGGGTCCTGACTTCAGCTGAAAGTGGAATGGTCCAAGAGAAGCTTTACTACTACCACTACCACAGAATCCATAAACTGGCCACTTTCTCTCCAGCTGTCCCATTTTTCCTGGGATTGTCCCATTTTCCCAAGCTCTGACATGGTGAAAACCTCACTCTGAAAACATCTTGTTTTTGAGATACTTCTTTCGCCTCTCCTTCTCTCTTTTGTTTTACCCTACACATGCTCATGGCAGTTAATGCTGAAGCCCAGAAGTTACAAAGGGATTGCCTATCAGATTGCTGTGGGTGCAGACACACACCAGGCTAAGGCCCTTTCTACACCTAAGGATTATCCCAGGAAAATGGAGGGATCATTCCTGCCTGCTCCCGGATCCCCTGTGTGTCATTTGCATGCACAGCGATGATCCCGCGACGATCCCTGGAAAAAAGGCAGGTGTAGAAATTGTTGGGGTCCGAGAAAAATTCCTCTACTCCAAGCAGAGAGAATTAGCAGAGTATTACAACGTTCCAGGCAGGATTCAGAGAAAATGAATACAGCCACAGAGACAAACAACAGACAGCAGCAATTTCTTCAGCAACGCTTTACTGAGGCATAGACATAGAGATCTTATTTACAATATCATACAATATACTCACAGAATGTCATGATCACACAGGAGAGAGAAGATATGCTTCTACACAAGACTTATATACACAGCAGTATCTTCCTCTACCAATTTACAGCTTAATTGACAATCAATCACACTTGTCAGGTCGTTAACCAATAAACCAATTATCTCTTGACCTTTAAAGTGGCTGATGTAACTCCTTGCAATTCTTGCAACTGCTCTGGGTTGGACTGAAACTATGGATATTAAAAATCAAAACCCGGCCTAAGAAATGTTCAAAACCCCACTTAGCCATGGATTTCACGGCGAACCCTGGTCCAGCCTTGCTCCCTCAACCATGGCGGAACAGAGTCCTGGCTATCAATACCACTGCTAGTTTGGGGAAAGGGTGTGTGTTTGCTTTATCACAGCCGGAGCAATTGATCTGGGGTGAGGAGCTTCACTTCACATGGTTTGGCGGAGGTTTTGGGGGTGAATAAGCTAATGGAGAATGCCCCCCCAATGGCTCCAGAGAAGAGCCTGCTGGGCCCTGGGCCACTGCCGCCGACAAGAACACAGGGCAGGTATACAGGCTAGTGGGGAATAAGGAATGCCAGGAGGATGGATGGGGAATGATGCATCAAACACACCCCAGTCCTGAAAATGGCCTGCTGGGAACAGTGCTGCCAATATGGGCAAGTGGGCAGACATGCTAGTGAGAAATGCTCCCATTCCAGAAAAGGGCCTGCTAGAAGTGATTCCTTTACCTAGTTCCAGTGCCACCACCAACACGAGGCAGGCAGGGAGGCAAGTCGGAAATGCTCCCCAAGTTCCATTGCACCCCCACACTCAGTACTTCAGACATGCTAGACATTCCTGAGAGGGGCCAGTTTGACCCACTACCATCACCATGGAGAGGAAAGAGGCAAACTTAGAGTGTCATCAGATGGGTGTGTGTGTCACATTTCCCTGCTGTCGCTTTTCTGCCCCATAGTAGGGACGAGCAGCTTCTTCTTTCTTCACATGGGCGAAACCGAGGAAGCAACAACGACCACATGGCCCATTCAATGGGCGTTTTTAGAGCGCTGCTTTTCCTGCACATAGCAGGAAATGGCGGCAAGTTTTGCCTCAAAAATAAATAAATGGATTTGCCAGGTCTTATTTTGTTGTGGAAAATAGAACAGAAGGAGCGGTAGACACACAGGAGGCAGACGGCGTTGTCAAATGGACCCTCGAAAAACCATGAGTGACCAGTAACAACACTCATCTGATGATGCTCTCAGTGTATACCGCCCCCAAGCATTTGCGAGGAGTGTGCTGGTCCTGGTGCCTTCACCTCCCCGCAAGTCCACTTCCCCCATTTGCCCGCTCCCCTTGCATACATGGCCCTCTGCTCCCCGCACCTCTGGCTGCCTTCTCCAGGTACAGCGGCTTGCTTTCTCTCAGAAGCCTCTTCTCTCCTTCCTCTTGCTGGCATATAGAATGGAAGGACGGATATCCAATCAGACGTGAATGGGGGAAGGCAGCGGGTTCACATTATGAGAGGCAGGTGTAGACCTAAATGGCGTGAGGAGGAACTGATTGTGGCAGAGGAGGGAAAAGCTTTATTGTTTCCTTCCTCTTCACAGGATGCTGCAAAGGACAGCTGGAGACTGCAGTTGTTCAGTGGGGACGGAAGGTGTTCTGCACAGGCTTATTTCCCATGTTCCAGAATTCAGCCCAGTATTAAACGGATCCTGGGCTGCCCTCATAAGATCTAGAGATCTCAAGGCTGGGGGAGGCAAGGTGAGTGTCCACTTGACAAGGAAAGGAGGAGTAAGAGAGGCTGTTTGTGTGGCATGTTTTTGTGTGCCAGAAACGTAGAGAGTAGATTTGTGTGTGTGGAGAACTGGGTTATGTGGACTTTGCTTGTAATTTGCTGGCAATGGCGGTGGAGTCAGCACTTAATGACAAAAGAGGGAAGCGCTGTGGGAGAGCTGCCCTCACTCTGTAAGCTCTTCATGCTAAGTGTGTGTCGGGACGGGGGAAGCTGCGATGGCTCAGCCATGAGGGCGAGGGCACTCTGTCTAGCTCAGAGGCTCTGAACTGTTCTTTCTGCTTAAGAATTCTGTGCCATGGATTCCATGACTGGTCTTGGGCTGATCATACATTGCTGTGCCTCAGGGCTGGCATGGCCAAGGGTCAGAGATTATGGGATTTATAGGCCAAACCATCTGGAGGGCACCAGATTGCCTACCTCTAGCCTAAATGCAACGAAGTGCATATTTATTATATATATATATATATATATATATATATATATATATATATATATATATTATATCTTGATGCTGTTGTCACCTGGAACCTTCTGCTTTAACAGGACTTTAAGTTCCTGTTTTATACTTGTAGCGCATCTGAATCTGGATACTGCTGGCCCCACCATTGTCCAGCAGGCCATACCAATGGACTTCCAGGCTCCTTCTTGGAGCGCCAGGGACCCATGCCCATAATTGTCTCTCTTTCCATCTGTAAGAGTGTATGGGCTCATTGTTCCCCTCCCCTGACATCACCACTCACACATGTGGCAAGGCCTGAGGAACACCCCCAACACTTTCTAATCAGAGGCAATGGTGTGTCTGACAGTGGGCTATTTCTTGAATGTAATTAAATTCCACACTGGGAAGAGAGGGTGTGCAGGACATATGATCTAATTTTCCTACATGGTAGCGGCTAGAGCCAATTCCTCTTCTGGAATTAATACTGCTTTTGTGTCATCTGCTCCTCCCATTGTTTGGATGTTACTGGTGGACAAGGCAGATAGCACTCTTGGCAAGGAGTACCTTCAGCAGCCCCCATCAAGTCAGAGCTTTCTTAAAACATTGTTCGTAGTGCTCAAAGTTTTGTAACGCTTTCTAATGTTGCTTCAATGTACAGCCATCTTCCACTATTTTTTATCTAGTATGGATGACATCAGACTGAAATTTGGGGTGGGGGATACTTTAAAGCGAATTGATGGTAGTTAATTTTTGCCCAAACAACTTATATAACTGAGGGGGAAAAGGTAAAGACACTTATTGCTTCCTGTCAGCCGAGCTCATTGCAGACAGTACACTAATCCCACCCCCATTGCCAAATTCAGCTTGCTGCCCCCAAGTGCCCAGCTGACCCATCCCTAAAGTCAGCCCTGCTAGTGGGGCACAAAGTACAATTGCCTGGGGATGGCAGCCATGCTATTAAGAAACACATGAACTGACTGGTCCAGTGGAGAACCCAAGGAAACGATAAAACAAGGTTTGCCTGGAAGTAGGCAGTTTATAACATCTGCTCGGCCCTTGTTGGACCTCCAAAGCATGAAAGAACTTGTAAGAATGCACTTTACGATTCCTCCCTCTCAAATCCCAACCCATTTGGTAAGCAGCCTAGCTAAAAATATGTTTTAAAATATTCCGGGTGGAAAGTAAAATCTTTATGTCCTGGGCTGATATTAAGAAAATATACAGCCATAGAAGCTGGATGTTTATGAATACTGCACTGTCCCCTCCAGCCAACGCCAGCAGTCAGATACCAAGGAGATAGGTGCTTTATAAATACATGAGAGAAAAATGACAGAAATACTGTTTATACAAGTAACAGCAGTTTGTTCTGACTTAAAGTTTTAGATAGGCCTAGAAACTCTCCCTGCCCCATCGAAAATATGCTTGACTAACTGAGCAATCACAGGGCATGAGGGATGCCGTCTGACCACGAGCCAGCTGCAGCCCCCCTCCCCATAACAAATGCTTTCCCCTGGATATTATTTTAGTATTTGTACCTTGTATTTTTTCTATTAAAAATAATGCTCAAACTGATTTACGGTGAAAAATAAAAACACAATAAGATAATAACAGAACAATGTCTGCTTATCACACAGTTCATCAAATTTACAGTATATGAAGGAAGAAGGAACATATATGAAAAACTCTTTCTCCTAGAATTGAAATCAATGATTTGTGAAGGCTTAGTCCTTATGTCTTCAACAGAACAATTATCTTTTTCCAAATTCTGAAGCAAATTAACATATAGCAATCTGTGTGAATAATGCTCAAAGGAATCAAATCACCTAATCTTCAAAACTGAGTAACAAGGCAGTACAAGCTGGAGACAAGGTAGGAGACAGCGTTAGATAGAGGGTCCTGTCACTTTGGAGGGACCAACACTGGTTTGTCACCCTCTTTAAAAAAAGTGCTCTGACTTTGTCATTTTAAATGTTTAAATGTTTTAATATTGGAATATGTTTAATATACTTCTATCTTTTGTATATCTCTATTTATAGGTTTTTAATGTTTATGTTTTAAATTTTGTGATGCCGCCTTGAGGCCCAGCACTGGGCAAATGGCCGGAAATAATAATAATAATAATAATAATAATAATAATAATAATAATAATAATGAGATGTTTGTTCTGTTAAGCTTCCGGCATCGGAGCTGCAGCAGCAGCGTCTCCAAGAACTCCAAGAACTCAGAGCGTTCTAAGTGTTTTTTCAAATATTTTAATCATTTTTAACCAATGACTTTGTCCTTGAGGTGAAAGAGCTCTTCAACCGCAGTCTTATCTGCCAGTCGGACTTTTGTTATTATTTTATCCTCTCCAACAAACTCCCAAGGTCTTTTGGTGACTGGCTGAATTTTTGATTTTATCGACCATTAATTGAGCTATTTTGTCATTGGATTCTTATCGTAAACCGACGGTGAAGTCAAAATGAATAGCTGCCTCCAAACGGGAGCCTTCTCTCCGACCTAAGGAGCCGTTTGGATTTTTTTACCTCTACTGTTATTTACTACCTGAGGAGTTTATCAGGGTCTCGGCCTGTTGGTGACTGTTTGTTGTTTTACCTCTGCCAAGCCAAGCTGCCTGACACCATTTATCTTAACTACGGCAGGACGCCGAGTAGAGGGGGTGAATTGACAAGACTCTTGGCTGTTTTCTGCCAAAGCCTCCCTCCTTTTGAACCCTCATGCAGTTTACTCCTCGGAGATTAAGTTTCAAAGTTATCCATCTGGAAGCTGAGAAGATTCCTTCCTGAATTTGCATCGCTGGTTTCGCACGGGTCAGTTTTGACTCCACACTTGTAAGTTAATAGTAGCCCTTGGGATAGGACAGGTCTGGTGGAATTTCCGAATTTTACTCCTGCTGGACCTTTCCTCAAGAAAAAACTCAACCGTTAAAGGAAGAGGGAAGTGAGCCAATCTAAGAACCATTATTGCTTCAGGGTGCTTCATACCCGTCTAGGACTCACTTCAGTTATAAAGGTGGATGGGCGGGAGTGTCAGTTTGCGAGGATGGAAATAAGGTTAATGTACACTTAGAAATGCATTTTTAATTTTTAACTTCATTTTATATGACATATTCCTAAGATTAGAATTTGAGTTTTATTTGTGTTAAGACTGTGTTAAGGCTATTATTATTATTGATTACTGATATTATTGATTCTGTTTATTTTGGGGGGTATTTTATCGGCCACACCCCAAACTTTGAATTGTTAGTGTGGCCGTGGTTCAAGACTTTCTAGTTCTATAAATTGTCCCTATTCAGCTCCAATTCAGAAGTTTTCTAGTGTTGTTTTCCCTTCTCCCCTACTGCCTTCTAACACTGAAAGTTGAAAACTCATAAATCAGTATTAAGATACCATCATATAACATGATCAACACCCGAGCCCAGCTTCAGAAAGCCTCACGTAAGGAACCTCTGCCCAACCTAGTCCAGAAATCAATATTGGATTATTATGACTTTAAGTCAGGAGAAACAGAGTTAGCTGAGAATGAGTACTGGATAGATCCAGATACCGCAGTCTCATTTTTAAACGAAAAAGACGGTACACCAAATGGTGCCTTCAGAGAATCAATGGTAGGGGACACTACCTCTCAGAAGGAAGACTCAACCGTATATTCCTCTAATGAGTTTTTAATAAATGAGACAAATGATCCCATACTCATAGAGAGAGGAATAGAGGGTCTTTCACCCTTAGAAAGACAAACTCCCTTATATAAAGAGGCATTAACACGCTCAGAAAGAGTTTAGGCAAAGCTGACTCAGTAAACCCAAAGAGTGACTCCACCACCTTGTGTGGGTTATTAAGAGATCAATGTTTTTTATCTAAACAAACAGCAGAGAAAATATTCCTCAGAATGGATGTGCTACAACAGGAAGTCTCTGGCCTGAAAGCCATTATTGGAACTTTGGTTGGACTAGTAGAGCTTGGTATTCTGGCTGCAGCACCCCAGACGGGTCTGATGTCCCAGGGAAGGCAGATGGAAGACAGCCTGGAGGACTACCAGGGCAGAGGCAAGCAAAAGGATGACAGGCTCTCCACCGACTTAGTGATTAAAGAACTAAATAATATATTTCAAGTTTGGAAAACCAATGCAGAAATACTTTCCCACCCCAATCAAATGGAGCACGAGGCCGGCTCTGATAGTTCCTTCTCCATTCTCCATTTAACTCCATCCGATCCAAGACTGTTGCTAATTGATGAGTTTCCTGGCAAGGATTTAGACATTTCCCAAGTGAACAACAGTACCACATTGTTAGATTTGACTCAATTAGGCCCAGATCCTACATCATTAGACTTGGATATTTCACAGGAGCCTCTCTCCTTCTCAGCTGAGAAGGTAGGGCAACCAGCTATACCTCAAATCTTAGAGAATAGGGGGACAAATTCTCCCCTGGAAAATGGCTCTCCTCGGGAGAGATCTCTAGATGATCTGCATGTAGTGATACACAATTGGCCACTCAGGAACTCAGGGCGGATAACAAGATTAGAACAAGAACTCATAGCAGAAATTCAGTCTATTCTGGGAACATCACTGGACATAGGAAGTAATGTACGTTGTAAATGTTTGTCACAATATGGGGATAGTGGCAGTTTGGAATTAACTTTTTCGGACTCTGATATCCGGAGTAAATTTTGGTCCTTACTGCACAGGTTCACTGACAAAGAGCTATTGTTTGAACTAAAACAACCTCGATACGATTCAGGTGGGCTAGATATGAATTTCACATCATCTCTACAAGAGAGAGGAAGAGAAATCCACCCAAGAGCTGGAAATGAGGGGGACAGGAGCTGGGAGAACCACAGATATAAGATCCCTTCTTTCATCACCTACCCAAATAATATACAAATATATGACCACAGAAATGGAAGGAAGATCACACATTCCAACTCAAACACAAGCCATGGGAGATATCTGAAGAGACCTGGGGATCGAAATCATCAGCTCATATCAAAATCTTCCCACAGAGTCTGGGCTGATCCCCATAGGCCGAAACCTCCAGGAAATCCCAGATCTTGGGATAGTTACAGAAGAACAAACTTTCACGATCCAGAGACTTATAAATCAGTCCGAAGACATCAGTTCTGACTAGGCACAAATCAAAAAGGGCTGAATATAATATCTTGGAATTTAGCTGGCTGGGGAAATAAATTGGTGGACAAAGAATTCGTTAGAATGCTCCGACAATATGACATAGTCTGCCTGCAAGAAACGTGGTGCCGCGAACATAAACCCCCCCCCATCTCCAGGGCTATATATCCTTTAACCAACCAGCCATAAAGACAAGCAAAAATGGCCGAGGGAGCGGGGGCTTAGTAACCTTTATTTCGACAGAATTGGCAAGAGAATCTCAGTTAGTGGACTTTGGAGTACAAAATAATCATCTTTTACCCTTACAAATTAAAACCGAAGATGGAAATATCCTCCTCTGTATAAATATTTACTTCCCCTCTACAAATTGCCTATTGGTGGTCAACAAAACATGGAAGGATTTAACATTCCTCCTGGAACAGATATCCCAGAAGGTTCCAAGTGCACTTATCTTCCTCTGTGGGGACTTTAATGCACGAATAGGAGCAGTCTCAGAGGGGCTCCTGCAACCACTCGGTACAGAGTTGGAAGATATTTTTTTAACAGCTCACAGTTCCATCGATAGTAAATATAACAAGCAGGGAGTAAAGTTCCTAGAATTCCTATATCATCACAACTTCTATACTCTCCATGGGAGCCCCTTGGACAAATCAAGAGGCCGCTTTACTTACCTGTGCAGAGGAGGAGGCAGTGCCATTGACCATGTAATGGTCTCTCCAGCATTGTCCCCTTCAGTAAGCTCTTTCGAAGTGCTGGACCGTCCTGAAAGTGACCACCTCCCAATACTAGTATCATTATCCCCACTAATTGAACGAGCAGCATTGACCGAAACCGTAACTCTAACTGGAGAATTGCTGGGAGAGAGAAGACTAAAATGGTCCATAAAACTGAGTAGTGATATCCAAGAAAAATTACACAGTCAGCAAGTGATAAACCTACGCCAAGTATTCTGGGATAAATCTGCAAATCATTTAGATGCCTTCCAACAAATTACTACAGAACTGAGGGCTTTTCTGGTAGCACTGGCAAATAAAAGCCAACCAACAGCCTACACTGGCTGGTTTGACGCCCAATGTAAAGCGGCTAAGAAAAACCTGTCTAGGGAAATAAGGGAATTCCGCAACAAACCACCTGAAGAAGCCTTAGGAAGCCTTATTAAATGTAGGTCGGATTACAAAATACTGCTTAAAAACAAGAAAGAAAAATACACTAAAACTCAATGGCAGAAACTAGAACAGGCAATTTCAGAGCGGAATGAAGGCAAATTTTGGGACCTAGTTTCTCGGGGCTCAAATGAGATAAGATCAACACTGGACATATCTATCTCCGCACCAACTTGGGTCAAGTATTTTTCTAATATATTTGATGCCTGACCCTGGCAACTGGGTGAGCCAGGGGCACATCAAGAACTGTCTAACCCACCTGAATGGCAACCGGACACTAGCAGGGAGATAAAGACTCTTGTCTCATGTTTGCAACTTAAAAAGGCTCCTGGGGAAGATCTTTCACCTCCGGAGCTTTATAAAGAACACTCAGAATGGTGGATACCAATCCTTGCTGCTCTGTTTACCAGGATTAATAACACCGGACAAATGCCCTCCGGATGGAAAGTGAGTATCATCTTCCCAATTTATAAGAAAGGAGACAGGAATGATCCAAAAAACTATCGGCCGATCAGTTTGCTGGACATCTCCTCAAAGTTAGATCAGATTTTTATTATGCGGTCACAGACCCAATAAAAGCAATACCAACAATCATTAATTTTAAACCATAAAATCACAGTCTTTTGTTCAACAGGCTAAAAGAGTTATTTAAAACATACACATATTTAAAATATATAGGCATAGTTAGTAAAATTGGGAAAGTGGGCCCCATGCTGCAGGTTGGGAATCCGAGGTGGATCCTGGGTCTGGATCAGTTGAAGACCACTAGCCTATGAAATATTCTGGCCTCTGACCACTGGGGGCAGGAGCGTCAAATCTCTTTCACCCTGAGCACGGAGTTACATACATTTTATTATGTGGTCACAGACCCAATAGAAACTATACCAACTATACCAACAATCATTAATTTAAAACCATAAAATCACAGTCATTAGTTCATTATACAAACAGGCTAAAAGAGTTATTTAAAACATACACATATTTAAAATATATAGGCATGGTTATCTTGTACAAAAGATAAGCAACAGCAGCATGGGATAGAAGTTACAATTAAGATAAGATCAATTTGTGATTCCTTTGTATGGAGAGGAGGAACTTAGCCACTAACTCTGTTGTTAACTTGTTTGTACCTGCCAGAAAATATTCCAAATACTGTTTGGGTGTCCTTCCAGGGCATTTTCTCATAAGAGGGCCAAGAAATCTATTTCTCTCCACCCTGTGGAAGCTACATTGGAAAAAAACATGGTCTAGTGTTTCAACTGCTTTGTCACCACAGGGACACAAGCGGTCCTCATATGGGATACCCTGATAACGCCCTTCCAAGATTGCAGAAGTAAGGCAGTTAAATCTAGCCCTTGTAAAAGCATGTCGGTACTTGGGGATGGTCAAATAGTCCAGATATCTAGCATATCTGGGAAATTCAAAAATTAGACCAGAGTGTATTGGAGATCAGGAACTGCGTGCCTTTGTCATAGCATATTGAAAATCTATATCTTTAATCCGTTGTTCTACTATGGATTTTACCACAGAGTAATCTTGTGTATGTAGAAAATCCATTGATAGACCTAATATGCACAATTTGACAGTAAAACCTTTATACCATGAACTGGTAAAAACATCCCTTTGCAAAAGATAAAGATAGCTTTGGGATGAATTGGCATATACAACCTTTAGCCAATATCGAAAGGCAAGGGACCAAGCCCTGCCTTCTATAGATGCTAGGCCAGCCTCCAGGCGCAATCCAGCAGATGGCACACACCTCGGCATTCCAAAAAGTGAACGCAAGAAGTTTGACAGAACACTCTCGGCAGTTGTATTAAATCCCTGGATCCTTATTGGGATAGCGTACAGCAACTGGGCCAGAATTTTAGCCTTCAATATTTGTAGGGCAGCAGGAATAAATTGTCCCCCCTTGATATAAAAAAACCGAAAAACTGCCTTACTGATATTCTGGGCATCTTGAACTGCAGACTGCCTATGGGTAGCCCAGGAAAGTGTGGAGGAAAACACAATACCCAGATATTTATAGTTCTTAACTTGCTCTATGAGCTGTCCCTCTATTAACCACTTGTTTGTTGTTCTACGCCTGGAAAATACCATAATTTTTGTTTTACTGAAGTTAACTGTGAGTAGATTATCCTTACAGTAAGTCATAAAAACTCGAAGTAAGCGTTTAAGGCCTATTTTGGACAATGCCATTAAGACAGCATCGTCTGCATACAACAATAGAGGGACTTTGATCTCTGCCAGTTTTGGTGTATGAAAGTCAGATGCTAAGCAGTTCCCCATCAAATCATTTAGATAGAGGTTGAACAATGTAGGGGCTAATATACAACCCTGGCGGACCCCCTTGTTGGCTAAAATAGGTTTTGTCAGGTTACCCTCCAGCCCCCACCTTACTCGGAGCGTGGTGCGTTGATACAAACATTTAATAAGGTGCAACAATCTTTTGTCTATGCTAGAATGTTGTAACTTAGTCCATAGTCTTTCTCTTGATATTGTATCAAAGGCAGATTTAAGAGCTATAAAAGCAACAAACAGACCATTTCCATAAGAATTCATATATTTTTCTGCCAGATGGTTTAGGACTAAACAATGGTCAAGAATTGATCTGCCCTTCCTAAAACCGGCTTGTTCTTCTCCCAGGATATTTTCCTCTTCTATCCAAGTGGTGAGCCTTGTATTTAAGTAACTGGCATACAGCTTCCCCACAACTGACAGTAAATTAATAGGCCTATAATTGGATGGATCCTCCCTGTCACCTTTTTAAAATATTGGTATCACATCAGCCTCCAACCATTCTGAGGGGAGCTGTCCAGAGTTGTTAATATGTGTGAAAAGCTTGGCTAGAATGGGAGCCCACCAATCTAGCTTGGCCTTCAGGATTTCAGAAGTTATTAAATCTAATCCTGGGGCCTTTCCTGGTTTAAGACATTTAATTAAAGTCTTTATTTCAAGTGGGGAAACTGGGTCCCATTTTGGTAGGTAATTTGGTTCCAGAGAAGAAAGTTTTTCAATTGACTGCTCCCTAGAGTCCATAAATTTTTTGGAGAAATGGCTCTCCCAGATGTCAGCTGAAATATTACAGGTAATTGAGCCTGAAGCATCACCCAAGGCACCAGTGACCAGTGTCCACAATAATTTGGGTTTGTTATTCAATGAGGAATCTATCAGAGCCTTCCACCCTAGTTGCACTGCTTGCCTCTTCTTTTGAGCTAGCAGTGTCTTATAGTATTTTTTAATCAAATAATATTGATGGGGTAGAACAGCCTGATTTTCCTTTCTGTATTGATTGTATACATCTCTCAGATGTTTTTTTTTTTACTACTTGGCATTCCTTGTCAAACCACTTGGGAGGGCTCTTCTTCAAGACATTTCTCGGGGCGGGTTGTTTCCGGCTGAGGGCAGATTTCAGAATAGATACCAATGTGGAGTAATTGTTTAAGACAGATGTAATTTCAGTGGCCCCTATGATTGAGTTTTTCAATTCTTCACCCACTGTAGAGTTTAGGAGGCCAGTGATTTTACTATTTATTGCTTCAGACCAATAAACTCTCTGGTACCTAAGAATTAGATCTGAATCTCTGTACTGGTAATTGGAAGCAATGTGTACAGAAACAGATAATAATAGGGTGAGATTGAGAGGTAGATGATCACTTTCAATCCTATTTCCAACAGAAAACTCCTTAATCATGCTTGATAAACAAGAGGAAAGCAACACATAGTCAACAACACTACTACCACGTCCGGAGGCAAAAGTGTATTCTGCACAGTGGTCAAAGGAATGGTTTCCATTCAGAATTGTGAGGGCGAGGCGGCCCACCATTTCTGTCAGGCATATACCACCATAATTAACTTTGGGATCTTTTGAACTTCTGATATAGCTAAAAACATAATTCTCATTATCATGTGTCCCCCATAAACAAGATGAAAAAAGTGCCTTATTATTAGGACCAATTCTAGCATTAAAATCCCCCATTAAAATGAGGTAAGCCCTTGGAAATTTTGATTGTAGATCTGTTATATAGCGTTCCAAGTCTTCCCAGACCTTTTTGGTACAGCTTCTACTCGGAAGTGGAGGAATATACACATTAATAAACAAAAAAGTCTTAGTTCTAAACTCCAGGAGGCCCGCTACAACAATTTTGCCACAGGGGATGAGCCATTTAGTTGTTGCTTGAAGGGAAGTGGAGATCAACAATGCCAAGCCAGCCTTTGGTCTGCTCTTTCCTTTTCCAGACTCTGCAAAAATATCATTTACTAAGTATCCATTAAGGACAATCTTTTCAGTAAGCCAAGTTTCCTGTAGTGCAATCACATCATAGGATCTGAAGTAGTCCAAAGCATCAGGGTCTCTTTGCTTAGACTTCCAGCCAGCTATGTTCCATGTCAAGATTTTCAGCTGATCATTGTCCTTGTCCAGTTCTTTATGTTTTTCCCTGGGTCTGTTGTTAGCATATTGGTTGGATATTTCAGGTGGCTGTTCAGTGTGATGCACCAACTGTCAGTCCAACTCTATAATTTGGTCCAGTGCTCCTCTTGTATCCACAAAGATGGATCCATTTCCTTTCTGGCATTTCAAGTGTTCTTTTTTAACTGTTGTATTTTGTTGTCTGAAAGGGGATTTGTATGGGTGCACTTCTTCCTGGCTAAGCTGTCTACTTTGTAGCCATTCTGTGTTGGTCATGGAATTCCTAAAAGGCACACTGGAATCATCTTCTTTGCTGTGGAAATATTTCTCTCCTGCATTATTGTCTAGATGTGATGGAGAATTATTTTCCTCACTTATCACCTGTTCTACTCTCATTTGGTGATTTTTTACTTCTAAATCCTCTACCAGAGTTGTTTTGGTTTTGTCATGGGCTCGGAAATGGATTAAAGTATCTCAGAGAGCTGATATTCGGTCAATTATTTCATTCTGTGCCTGATAGGGTAAGGCTAGGAAAGAGTTCAGAAGTTTGTTGTCTTCTGAAGCAAAAAAATCTTCACTCGCGAATTCTAGACAGGGGAGTCCTTGCTTTGGACTATGCTGTATTGATTTATTATTATAGACATGATTTTGTGGGACCTCCAGGCTAATAAGATTGCCAGTAATATTATCTTTTTGTTCGGCTCTTACATCCTTATATACTAGGGAAGTGCAAGTAGTGTTCTCAAAGACTCTAGTCACCACCAGACCCACATCCATAAAAAGAGCCTTATTGCTATAAACTTTTTTTGCAGACTGCCAAGATGCAAATGTCACCATGGCACGTGCATGGTGATAATTATAGAAAAGATACTGTATGTTTATTATATCATCAGTGTTAAGAGTCCCTGGAATTACTTCATCTGCTAGCTGTAGAAAATGAAGGTTACGTTGAGCCTGGGAGAGCATGCCTTTGGGTTTAGGGAAACTAGAAAAGGCTAGCTTTTGACGTTTTAGAACTATTTCCCATTTGTGACATCTAGGTTTTAGTTTGTCTTGGGTGGAGATTTTGTTCTTAAACTTGTTCATTGGGCAAGGCCTCCTGTTGAGAACATGCTGCCATGGGTCTTGTATTAGATCCGTGTTAACCACTGGTTCGTTTGATCCATTTGTTGGTACAGGTAGCTCAGGGTCATTTTGAACTACAGGCTTCTTTTTGCTATGTTGGCATTGCTTACATTTCTGCTGGGTAGGTTTTGAGGAATCCTCCAGCAATTTAAAGAGTTTGTTAAAATTCATTTTCTTATATTGCTGAGTCATTTTTTGACTTTTCCTACCAACTTTGATATTTTTGCTCTTTTTTTGTGGGCCTTTCCTTTGTTTACTTTTCTCTTCCTTGATAGATTTTTTATGGAGCATGTTGTTTTTCTGGTCAATGTTTCCATATGTCTCCTTTTGGTTGCCCTTGCTTGTAGTAGCAGACTGGCTCCATGACTCCCTTACATATTTCAGCCATAGTGGTTAACAGCTGGTGGCATTTTGACAGGAATTGCTTAATTAACTCCAAATCTTTGGTTATTGGGATGATATAGTTCTCAAACATTCTTTCTTTTGAATCCAAAAGTCTCTGAAGAAAAATCTTATCTTGTTTATCAATAACAGGGGAATATACATAATTTATCTCCTCAAGGGACTCGTCACCCTCTTGGACCCTTAGGTTGGTCCATGTGGTTTGGCTCCTCCCAGAAGTTATTTCTTCTGGAAGTTCATCAAGAGAGTTTTCTAATTTCATCTCAGGTGAATCAGGTCTTCTTTGAGAACCAAGGGTTAGACCTGCTGAGCTTTCAACTTGGGCAATTTCAGTTGCTAAATTTGTTCCCTTTGTTTCAATTGATGTTTCATATTTGTTCCATGAATAATCCACAGACCAGTCTGAAACATTTGTATTGGTGGTAACTGCTTTCCCCTGTTTCTTTTTTTGCTCTTTTTTTAAGGGGAAAAAGGATGATATTTTTGTTTGCCTTTTCCTTTGAGGTAGTTCAAGCACTATGGGGGAGAAAATCCCCAAAGCCTTACATCCATGCCTTGTGAGTACCATATTCAGAGTAATCTTCTATAGCTCAATGAAACCATTAAATTGCCTGGGCACCCCAGATGCTAGGCTTCAGAGACAGGTCCGAGGCTGGGGTCCTTCCTCCAAAGTAGCTGTTCCGCTTGAGCGGCTTCATGCCCATGGCGGAGAGCCGCAGGCTCGTGCCTACAAGATGTTGAAGGCTTTAATACCTGGGGAAAGAGGACAGGTTGCTGGCAGCTGCTGGGGTGGAGGGTAACAGCAAACACTCACACGACTCCTCCAGTGCAAACCCAACCCTCTCCTGGCCCTCCTCAAAGTTATATGCAAGACATTTACTTCAAAAATTACTTGATTGGCTAGAAACGAACCAATTTATACATGAAGAACAAGCTGGTTTCAGAAGCGGATATAGCACCATCGATCAATGTTTTACTCTGAATTACATCATCAGGAAATATACCAAGAATATCAAGAGTCATCTATATGTAGCCTTTATTGATCTTTCAGCCACCTTTGATTCAATAAATAGAAATAGATTGTGGGAAAAACTACAAAACACCAATATTGACCGTAGACTATTGATGCTGATAAAAGAGCTATATAGTAACACTGAAATGAGGGTTAGAGTTGGCCTAAATGGCTTTCTAACAGAACCCTTTAAAACAACCTGGGGAGTTAAACAAGGATGTCTCCTGGCCCCTTCCCTCTTTAACATCTATGTTAAGGACCTAGTGTCACAGTTAGCCCAAGTAAACTCCCCTTCCCCAGTAATCATGAACAGAAAGATCTTTACTCTAATGTACGCAGACGACATAGCACTAATCTCTCTCTCGCGTTTGGGCCTGAAAAAGCTTTTAGGTACTCTCAGCTCTTATTGCAAATCTGAAAACCTGGCAATAAACTATACTAAGACAAAGATAATGGTCTTCGGCAGTCGCAGACTTACACACAAATGGACTTTGGACCAACAGGTCATTGACCAGGTTTGCTCATTTAGATATCTGGGTATTCTCTTTAGTGAGTCCCTCTCGTGGAAAGGGCATAGGGAGGCAGCGAAACTGAAATCACAAAAAACTATAGGGGCTCTAATGAAGTTTTATTATAATAAAGGGGGACAGCTGATCAAACCTGCCCTAAAAATCTTTAACACCAAAGTAATAACACAACTGCTTTATGGGTCTGAAATCTGGGGGTCTGACAACACCACAACCGAAGCCTTGGAGATTGTGCAGAACAACTTCCTTCGAAAACTTTTCTCTCTTCCAACCCCTGCAGCTTTCTTGCGCATAGAAGCTGGTAGTCCTTCAGTTAGGGCAAGAATTGAGAGAGCGCATCTAAAATATTTTAAACGAATCGCCATCTTGCAAAGTGAGCGTCTTCCTACTAAGTGTTTTCTAGAAATGGATAACAATTGTCATTGGACGGAAATATTCCAAAAGCTCCTGTATAGTTATCATCTCCCTGAATTGAAGTTTGCTCTAAGCATGGATAAGAGGCAACTAAGGGATTGGTGTTTTGGGGTAGATTCCAGGAGGGACCTACAACTTATTAAAAATTCTAAATTCTCTCGGTGGTTCCCTCTTCTAAAAACAGAACACTATAGAGCATGTTATCTGTCCAAATTGAGGCCACTGCCCCTGAGAAATGCTTTCATTGAATTGGGGTTTCAAGTGATGCCAACCGCAGTGCTGGATGGACGCTACCACAAGGTCCCATTCGAATCGAGATTATGTATCTGTGGTCAACAACAAGTGGAAGACATAGCACACTACATGTTAACTTGCCCTCTGTATAGGGACCCAAGAGAGAGACTCCTGAAACCGCTGCTGACATATGGAGGCAGGAATGCCCAAGCAGAAACAGTTCTCTTCCTCCTTAGCGATACCAACAGTTATGTCACTCATAAAGTGGCCCTGTTTGCACTGGCAGCGAAAAAGATTAGGAAGAGAGAACTAGATAAAATTGCTATAAACTGCCACGGAGACTCAGAGTGCTGAGCGAAATGAGAGCTTAAGCTTGTCTGTCTTGGTTATTTTAAACTGTTGTGTACTTTTATAGTTGTATGCTTTTCTATGGATGTATTTGTCATGGCCTTCGGCTAGCACAATAAACTGATGATGATGATGATGATGATGATGATGATGATAATAATAATTTGGGAGTATACAAATGGGGTTGTTTTGTTTTGTTTTACTTTAAATTTCTTTGTAAGTTACCTATTTCACTTTGGTTCTCCCTTTTACAGCTGAAACGTATTCACACATTTAGTTGCCAGACTTGAGTGTTGTACATACATGTATGAACCAGGCTTTGAACTGGCAGCCGATACTTAGCTCAGCAATACTACAAACGATCCAGAGGCTGTGTACCTAGGGGTTACTGTTTGCTTAGGCAAATTGAGAGTAAAGTTCTTTACAAAATAGTCTTTTATGCACAGAAAAGAAATTCCCCTGATAAAGAGAGATTCTTGAAACATGTCAGGAACCTAGTAATATATGTGCAGCTGCTGTCTTTGTTGATGGCTCTCTCCACCCATGCCCTGCTTGTGGGCTTCCCAGGGCCATCTGGCTGTCATTGTCAGAAACACAATACTGGGCTCCATGGATCCAGCAAGGTGAGTTCATGTTCTTACACTTTTGATAGCAACCATGGGAATCGGGCCTGGCCCCCTCCACTTGAAACTTAGCTGAAGTTGACACTGACTAAATTTATATGCAGGGTAAAGTCATGCATAGTGATCTGGATGAACAATTCGCCTTGAAAAGAATTGTCCTTGATTTTGATATACTTCTATAATGAGATGCAGCCCAGCAGCACATGTGTTTATTTTAACTTGGCCTGGAATTGATTATGCCACAGTGCTCACATTCACCCTTAGCATGATGAAATAAATATATGTGAGTTACCACCAAACCTTAAAAACCTTTAGAATAATGTTTCTTCAACTTATATATAACCCTAAAATATCTGTTTGCCAGAGGAAGAGAAATTCCTGTAAATAAATAAACAGCCTGCATCCCTTGCAAAAGGGAAAATGATGTCTGAGGCAGTTCTCTCAAACACTGCAGATCACACTCTGCTTTCAAGCTCTAAGAAGGCTGAAAAGTTGCCAGGGTTTAGAAGTAGTGTTGCACAGATCCTGCCATTCCGAGCGTTTCCAGTCATCTTTTGTTATGATGAACAAGCAGTAGCTCTTCAAAGTCAAGTAGCCTCTTCAAACTCTATGAGGTCCAGATTCTAGTCCCCACTCAGCAATGGAAGCTCACTCTCAGCCTAATCTACCCCCCAGGATGTTGTTGTGAGGATAAAATGGTGAAGAGGAGGATTATGAATGCCACCTTGGGTTCCTTAGAGGAAGAATGGTGATATGGTATACCTTAAACTGCACTACTACAAGGAATTCCATATCCTCAGGCAACTATAACTGAAACACTGCCAATAAGCAATGATAAGAGGCAGCCCTGGACCCCAGTAATTTTGATGGAATCCCAAACCAGAGCAGATGAGAGTAATATAATTTGCAAAACAGACAATATGGATGTTGAAGAGAAGGCTCCACCACAGCTCTCAAAAGAGTTTCAATGTATAAAACGGTATGATGCAATAGTAGCAAATAACTAAGGCATTTGCTAGACCTACAGGTAAATCCGGGCCTGACCAAGGGAGATCCCGTGATGCAAATATCGCTGGATCTTGCCCTAGTCTACACGTGCCCGCCATTTTTTTTATTTTCAGGAGGGGCCGGATGCGCAGGAGCGCTCCTGCGCAAAGGCAATTTTTTTTTAAAAAAAAGATATGTTCCCAACCCCCATCCGCGATCTCCTTCTCCCCGTCCGCGATCTCCTTCCCCTCGTCCGCGATCTCCTTCCCCTCGTCCGCGATCTCCTTCCCCCGTCCGTGATCTTCTTCCCCCGTCCGTGATCTCCTTCCCCCCGTCCGCGATCTCCTTCTCCCCGTCCGCGATCTCCTTCCCCCGTCCGCAATCTCCTTCCCTCGTCCCGATCTCCTTCCCCCCATCCATGATCTCCCCCCCATCCGTGATCTCCTTCCCCGACCCCGATGGGTGCAACGCTTCTGGGGAGCACTGCGCCCCGTCCGCAGCTCCTTGCTCCTTGCAAGTAATTGTAAAGAGCCGAGAAAACCGCTTGCTAGAGGGGCCACATGCTTGCGGTCTCGGGCTCAGCTTGAGACCACGAGAAAAACCGTGCTACAAGTGGTGCCCATTATCCTAGGGCAAGGGAGTGTTGATCGCTCCCTGAGCCCGGGATCCCCTTTACGTCATGTGGATGCATAAGGACGATCCCGGGGGTTCACCCCAGGATAAAGCCCCATCTAGCTAAGGCTTAAGAACACTTTTCTGCTATCACCACCCCGGTGTACACTCTATCATGAGCTCTAGGCTGTGTTTGGTCTCTTGATTCAGTTTTGTCAGCCCTCTAGAAATTAATTGCCCACACTTCGCAGTTGTACTAAGCTGCAGTTTGCGTTCAAGTCCATGGGATAGCTAGGGTGACCAGATGCAAAAGAGGACTGGGTTCCTGTACCTTCAGCAGTTGTGTAGAAAAGTGCTTTTCAGTAGGTGTTATCTCACCAAGGTGTGAGATAACAAAGAGGTCTGCTGTGCAATCCACAAACTCTTTAGTCCGTAAAAAAACCAAAACAACAACAACAACAAAACTCTTCACACCTGAAAGGAGAGTGAATGCTAAGAGCTGTCCTCTAAGCTTAATTAGCCAAACAAAGCAAGGCAGTTGCCTATCAACTTAATTGATTGTTTCGCACCATGCCCCACAGACTTTTACCAAATTCCTCCTTCAGGGAGGGTCCTCATGCTGCAACTTCTGACATGTCACTAGTCTGGTGGGCCACCTCCCACCTCTGCTCAACTCTGCCCACTTAACCCCGCAGCAGACTCTGGGATCTGTCAGTTCTGATGTTCCCTCCCCCACTGACAAGGACTGAGTTCCCTAGGGCGGTTGGAGGGCGGTGCAGTGGGGAAGAAGACGGTCTCTGAACTTGGGCTTGGGTGACCATATTTTGGAAACCAAAAAGGAGAACAACATGTCTGCCTCCCCCCCACTCCGGGTGGTATGACAAGCCCCAAGGGGGCGTGCCCCACCCGAACATGGCCTTGGCATAGGTTTAGATATTTTGCTGGTCAGAATTTTGAACAGTAGAACTCCAATGGAAATACTTCATAGGAGACTTGCCAGTGAGATACTGTGGCAAGGCAGTTATAAAGTTCCACCGTCCCTTCAAAGACCCTGGAGTGATGCTGTGCAGCCCAGGTCATGCATATTTACTCAGGATTAGGCATGTGCTCCGCACCGATTAGAAGCGCAGAAGCAGGAGTGAATTGGCCTGCTCCGCCTTGCCCAGAGGCGGAGTAGAAGCAGACTGCAGACCCCTAGAAGCAAGGCGAAGAGAAGCGCCCATTTTTGGAGCGCTCCGGTTTCCGCGTTTCGCTTCTATCGCCATCTTGAAACATTTCGCCCATAGGATTGCATTGCAGAAAAGAAAGGGGGATAACTGTGTTGTTTTTTAAGCTATCTTTCTAAAAATTCTTGTGCTTGGAGAGTCGTGGATGGGGGTCATTTTGAGACTACTCTCAGCTCTCTGCGTGGTGTGGGTCGCGTGCTAGAATTTTTTAAAAAACCGGCGGGAAATACCTTTTTCGAAAAGACAGATATAGCCTTTTTTTTAAAGTTCTTCTTGTTGTTTATTCAGCGACACTGCTGCTTTTAATTCCACCCCTCCTTTGTTTATTTATTTATTTATTCCATTTTATATGCATTACTGGCTTATCCTTGGCTCACTTCCTTATGCCCCCAGAAATGTCTGCTGCCTGCCTGCCTGCCTTCCCTCTCTCCTCCCCTGCCCGCCTCACAGGGATGTTGTATGTGTCTGGCTTTGACTCAGGGGAGAAGTCCTTCCTGCGCTCACTTGGAGTTTTGGAAGTTCCAAATCCATTTTTCAAGTGTGGAAGAAGATTCATACTCCCCAATTCATGGCATGTTGGGATTTCCTTTGAAATGGCCCCATTGAGATGTCTGCAGGTTTAAGCCCCGCCAAAAAACAGGGGATGATGGGACTGCCTTGAGTCTGGGCGTGCGTGTGTATCCCCGGATAAGCTATCATGGTGGTGAGTTTGAGGTTTCTAACGTGCAAATTGACGGAGCTATGGAAAGGGGTGTGAATGGGGTGCCCGATTTTCATAAATCCCCCAAAATTCAGGGGATGATGGGATTGCCTTGAGTCTTGGCGTGCGTGTGTATACCTCCATGAGGTGTCATGGTGCCAAAAATGAGGTTTCTAACTTTCACAGAAAAAAAGTTGTATACTTTTTTAGCTTAATGCAAGCCTATGGGGGGGGGAAACGGAGCTCCGATCTGGATCCGGAGCTCCGCAGCGGAGCGGAGCGGACATGGGCGGAGTGGGCGCGGAGCGAAGCGGCCTGCTCCGAAAATCGCGGATCTGGAAGTGAAGTGGAGCGGGGGGTCTGTGCACACCCCTACTCAGGATTAAGTCCCACAGAGTTACTCCAAGGGTTCCAACTATATGTACGTAGGATTGCTGCTACTTATTGTTATCACCACTCACCCTCAGTTTCCATTTGCAAAAGAATATTACTGACTCCCATTCCAGACAGAAAATTTATTTATTTTATTTATTTATTACATTTATATTAGCCTGGAGAAGAGAAGATTGAGGGGAGACATGATAGCACTCTTCAAATACTTAAAAGGTTGTCACACAGAGGAGGGCCAGGATCTCTTCTCGATCCTCCCAGAGTGCAGGACACGGAATAACAGGCTCAAGTTAAAGGAAGCCAGATTCCGGCTGGACATCAGGAAAAACTTCCTGACTGTTAGAGCAGTGCGACGGTGGAATCAGCTACCTAGGGAGGTTGTGGGCTCTCCCACACTAGAGGCATTCAAGAGGCAGCTGGACAACCATCTGTCAGGGATGTTTTAGGGTGGATTCCTGCATTGAGCAGGGGTTTGGACTCGATGGCCTTGTAGGCCCCTTCGAACTCTGCTATTCTATGATTCTATGATTCTATGATATACCGCCCTGTAGCTGAAGCTCTTGACATGTGAGGCTAAAAGTACAAAAGGATGAGAGGCAAAGGGGAAAATTTCAATAAGACAGTTGGGCTGCAATCCAATTGCACTTTTCTGGGAGTAAGTCTCACTGAACATAGGTGGGACTTACTTCTGAGTAAACATACTCCACCACCACCCTCCCTTGGCCCAGGTCTCTTTCCTCCCATTTTCCTTGCTCCTTGGACTCCCCTCCTCTTCTTTTTGCTAAGCAAAGACAGTCAGGCCAGCCCAGGCTCCAAATGCATCAGGCGTTGGCCTCCTCTTCCTCCATCCCCTCCCCAAACCCACTCACTCACTCCCTGCCCTTACAGAAAGCACTTTAGATGAGGTGTGTTGGGGGTGGGTTTGTTGAGCACACGTGCACGAAGGCACAAGCAGCGGCAGCCTCGTTTCCCCAGGCCTATGAAATTAAGGTTATGGCCGCTCTGTTTTACTACAAACTAAAGCAGCCATAAAGGGCCATTTTTGTGGCCATAGATATAGGAAAAATTGAGAGCTGCCATCATAGACCCTGGAGGGCAGAAAAAAATATCCGGATTTTCTTCAAATCTCACAAATCTCCCCAACCCGGATTTATTAGCAAAATTCCTAATAAATCTGGATTCTTCCTGTCATTAGGAGGGGATCTACACTAGTATATGAAACGTTGTTTTTACAGTAATTGAACGTTTTGTTTTTGAACGATTCAAAACTTAGCAGTTTTTAAAATGTTTACTTACTTTTCTCTTTCTGTGGGAATGCATTCCTGTTGGCCACACTAAGAAAAGAAATCCATTTGTTCTTTTTCCCAGTCTGCCAATTTCCCCTCTCACTTCCTCTTCTCTCTGAGAATCCTCCATTTACAAATGATCCAGCCAGCAGCCTCCCAAAAGTGAAACTAATTATTTTTTTTGCAGAAAAAGAGGCTTGAAAGAAAAAAATGGCTCCAACTTTGGGTGCAGAAATTACATAAACATGCCCCCCCAGGAATGTGATTGGCTAATTAAGAATTACAGGAAACCCATTTAATACAATGAAATTGGCCACATCATACCAAATTGAAGGACTTATTTCAGAGAAGTTCAAAATAAAAACTGCAGAATAGACAACAATAAAACATCACAAACTGAATGTCATGTGGCGAAATACTACCAAACTCACACTTAAAAACAATAAGCCACGTTCTAACTTGACTAGTGTAGATCCCCTCTTGGTCACTCTAAGTCCTGGGCCTCCTGTTCTTTAAGTTCCTGGGAAGATTCCTCCCTGACTCCTGTTCGTTAAGCTCCTGGGAAGATTCCTCCCTGACTCCTGTTCATTAAGCTCCTGGGAAGATTCCTCCCTGACTCCTGTTCATTAAGCTCCTGGGAAGATTCCTCCCTGACTCCTGTTCGTTAAGCTCCTGGGAAGATTCCTCCCTGACTCCTGTTCGTTAAGCTCCTGGGAAAATTCCTCCCTGACTCCTGTTCATTAAGCTCCTTGGAAGATTCCTCCCTGACTCCTGTTCGTTAAGCTCCTGGGAAGATTCCTCCCTGACTCCTGTTCATTAAGCTCCTGGGAAGATTCCTCCCTGACTCCTGTTCGTTAAGCTCCTGGGAAAATTCCTCTCTGACTCCTGGAGTGTTGGGGAATTGCTTCCCCCACTCCATCTTGGCTGGGCACCTTCTAGTTCTGCCTCCAAGTCTGACTCAGCATCTGAGACCAAACCTTAGCCTGACACATAATTCTCTAGGTTTATCTCTTCGGCAACGTATTGTTGAACTCTCACCACTTCTCTGAGCAGTGAGATGATCCAGAGGCAGTGCCACTTGCGTTTTGGTGTCCTTTTGGAGGAGAGAGCACTAGAAGCTTAGAGTATTTTTGTAATATCTGTTTCACTTATAAATATGGAGGCATAGGAACATAGGACACTTGCCTTATACTGAGTCAGACCATTGGTCCATCAAGCCCAATATTGTCAAATGTTAATGACATTTCAGCAAATGTCAGTAAATGACTCTTCAGGGTTTTAGGTAGGATTCTTTCCTAACCCAACCTGGAGATGATGAGCGTTAAGGCATATGGCACGTGCTCCTACCCAGCAGCAGATCCACTGCCGGAGCCAGAACTGTGCGGCACATAAGTTGCCTTCAGTTATCTATCTGTCTCTGTTCCAAAATGGCCCCAAGTGCTCTTCCTTCACACATATATCATTCCCCTCGCTTTCAACTGTGTCACCTTTCTCAAACTCTGGTGTTTTTCCCATTCAAAAAACACTTTAGAGAGATCTATTTCGTAACCATTAGCTCCCACTCAGGAAATATCTACCAACCATCTTCAGCCATTAACCTGTGTTCTGGAAATGGGTCAGCCAGCTGAAACAATATGCATGGTATGAATGAAGCATGCATTGCTGTCAGAAGAATTCAATTTTCATATTTTGTGGTCAGGTTATGGGGGCCTGAGAGATGCTAACAATTAGCTATCCCCATTTAACCTTTTCACAGCTTCTTTTGTGGTAAAACCAAAAACATCCTGAAATGTCTATGAAGAATTTGGCAAGAAGCCAAAAACATAACCATGAATAGCTATTTGCAGTAGTGTTTTTGAGCTATTGTCACTGATGCCCAACAGTAACTGGGGTGAATCCATCTAAAGGGTGGATTCATGAATGGCCATCATTCCATGGTCCAATCCCCTTTCAGAATACGCCATTACACCACAGTGAAGGTTGGCCTTGCCTCAAACGAGCAGAATTTCTGCATTCCTAGTCAAGTGCGGCCCTGTAAGCTGAGCAGGAACATAGGACAATTTTTCTCATTTCTCTGCTAAACAGAACTCCAGCTCTTAGATTCTATAAGTGTGATTCTGTGAGATGAGAATTTGACACACATAATGTTAGTTAAGCATGTTTATTCAAGGCAATCTTTTGCATACATGCCATTTTGCTGGTTAATCATATATTGCTATTTTGAACACTACAGTAGGATCCCAGGGGTTGGATCCAGATTTAGTCATACTTCGAGTAGATCCACTGAAATCAATGGAACTTATGTTAGCCTATGGCAGGGGTAAAGAAAAGTGTGGCCTACAGACATTTCTGGCAGACCGCCAGACCGCCCTGTATCTGTTGTGGTGGTAGCACTCCCTATCTCTTGTTTACTTCTGATCTCTCATCAGAGATGGAAATAAGCAGTGATCACATCTGGGATACAGGGGCATGGTGGAGGCTCCTCCCCCCCAAATCCCAAATCAGTCTGGATTGATGATGATGAGAGATTGGAGATAAGAGACAGTCAGGTCAAGATCTTTGAGAAAATTAGGAGGCTTTAGCTTCCTCCCTTCCCCAGCAACCTAGAAGCAAGTGTATGTGTGTTTCCCCCCAGCATGAGTGCGTCTCTCCCCACCAGTATATGTGTGTACATTTCCCCTCACCCCATTGTGCGTAACCTGGTTCACATGTAATAACAGAATGTGCTTTAATTACCCAAGGTTTGTTGAATTGTGATTTGTCATTACATGCAAACCCAGAACTGTGGATTAATTATGAGTTGTTAGCCACAAAAACTCACAAAGAGAACCCATGGCTTGTTGCTGGATTCGAACTGTAGGTTGTTTAAATCAAGGGTTGTCATTATGTGTGAACCCATAATTGTGGGTTTTTCCAGTGTTGTTACACTATAGGCTACAGAGGCAGTGGGCAAAAGCAGTCCAAAACCCCAGCCTCTTTGCCTGTCAGTGGTGCAATACCACAAAGGCATTTGAGATATAGGTAGAGAGAAGGTGAAGGAGGAGCAAAATAACCAGCCCTGGGACTGAAAACAAACTGTGGCTTATTCAACTGTTGGCCAGACAAACCCTGGTTAGGGCAACAAACCATGCTTGAAATAAACTGTGTGTTAGTGTTATGTGCAAAGCAGGTCTCTCTCTGTGTGTACAGCCCTTGGAACCCCTTCCTTAGCAACACCATATTTGGCCCTCAGGGCCAAAAGGGTTGTGCACCCCAGTCAATGGGACCAACTATAAATGGGAACTTATGTTTGTCAATGGGGCTAACTCAACCTCCATTGATTTCAATAGGTCTCCTCTAAATAAATCTGGATCCAAGCCCAGGAATATTTCAAGGCATGATTGTGCTATGTTAAGTACTACTAGGGTGATCCTATGAAAAGGAGGACAGGGCTCCTGTATCTTTAACAGTTGCATAGAAAAGGGAATTTCAGCAGGTGTCGTTTGTACTTATGGAAAACCTGGTGAAATTCCTTCTGCATCACAACAGTTAAAGCTGCAGGAGCTATACTAGTGTGACCAGATTTAAAAGAGGGCAGGGCACCTGCACCTTTAACTGTTGTGATGAAGAGTCTATTTCACCAGGTTCCCCATATATACAAATGACACCTGCTGAAATTTCCTTTTCGATGCAACTGTTAAAGTTACAGGAGCCCTGACCTCCTTTTCATATGGTCACCTTAAGTACTACTCAATGAAATGATTCCACTAGCAGTTCCACAATATCTTTGGAGAGATCAAGTGAGAAAGGACAATTTGGCTATATCTACACTACTGCTTTATATCTGGCCTTTGTCATAACAAGAAAGATGGATAGGCAGTGCAAACACAGTATTACAGTAGGTGTCTTAGGCCCTGCAGGTCATTTAAACTGGATGAATTATTCCCTGGGTCAATAAAATAGTTCCTGCCAGCTGTGGACATTGATGTGAAGTGCAGGCAGAGAAATACACAACGTTATAACATCATGGCACAGGTAAAATATTCCTAAAGGTAATAATGTGTTGTTTTGCTCACAAAGAATCTAATCCATCAGCTTAGCTTGTTCCCTCTCAAAACTACAGTTCTCAAGGTTTCCTGGGAGGATGCTTACAGAGTAAAACCCATTTGTTTGTAAGTGCCTTTATACCTTTGTAATATAGGAAACAGCTGGATGAGTAGGATTGTCTAGAATATAGTTGCTAGGAGCCTCTGAATTCTTAAAGCACCTACCTCTCAGACACACCTGAGGACAAAGCCTCTCCTTCTTGCAATACTCGGATTAAGTTATGGTCCTTGCTAATATTTGCTCAAAAGCCAATGATAAGTAGGTCTCAGGGAGCTCATCAGAGGAAGCTGATTTATAATGCCAGGAATTAAAAGGCTGAACAATCAAGAGTTCTGGGAAGAAATAATAATTTTAGAGAGAGACTGAGAGCAAGCTTTTGAACTTGGCTAGTTACTCTGAGTCCTTGGTCTCTGAAAAGAGAAGATGGAATCTATACCAGTTCAGGAGAGAAGACTTAATAGTTTATTTGAAAGAAAAGAGGTACCAAGGGACTGGAATGAAGTAAATGCAATCCATGCCATGAGACAAGGACTAAGATGATGTCAAAGACTTGAAGATTTGCAGTAAAGTTTGCTTTTGACAGTAGGCAAGGCCTTGGAGTCATTAGTAAGGGATGAGATCACAAAACATCTGGAAAAATATGAGCTGATATAAAGTAGCCGGCATGGTTTCTGGGAGGAAAACTCTTGTTTGACAAATCTGATGGAAATTTCTGAGGACATAAAGAAGAAAATCAACAAAAGAGTGACATGCTGAGAGTAATCTCCTCCGGTTTCACAAAGATACGCAGCCATCTAGCAGACAGTGAACTGATACATATTATTACATATGTGTGCATAGAGAAAGACACCTCCTTTGAATGAATCGGGGACATATACAGTGATGCAGTGGTAATGGGTGATCGGTCAGATAGAAAGAAGAGTATATAGTACCTCCAGCAATTGGTTGGAAAATGCTTTTAATCCTGTAGTCACTGCTATTGCTTACCATATTCTTTATTTTTTAGAGAACAGAGCAAATAAGCTTGAAATTCAGTACAGTCTTGACTAAAATTTTATCAAGCTTCAAGTTTTTAAATATGACATCTTGATTAATGCTGAAATGAATTTGATTATTTATTTCGGTATTCATTAAACCAAATTTGACATTCTTCATTTTCTGCTGGTACCAATTAGCACCTCAGCAGAGGTGACTCCAGGGAAAATCGATGGTATGGTCAACAAGGGGAAAGGCAAATTCTGGAGCAGGGAAGCTGTGTTACACATATTACTATTTTCCCAAGAGAAATGTTTATATTTCATATTATGTATTTCTATTTCAGGCAGGGAAGCTAGGCATTTAGGCATCCATGTTCATAAGGCTGCAATCCAATGTATCCTTACTTGGGAGTAGGGCCGTTGCTAGGTGAGGGTTTAGCCTGGGCTGATACCCTGGCTCACCCCTGTGCATGCAGGGGATCTCGGGGTCAGCCCGGGCTAAATCCTCCCTTGACCCGGGATAACCGGATCCGCTTGTGGCCCGTTTTTTCACAGCCCAGGGCTGAGCCCAGGGCTGCAGAAGGTCTAGCTGGTTCTGTGGCTTTTCCTGGCTATGCGGCTTACTCGCAAGTAGCCAGGAAAAGTATTTCTATTTCAGCCAGAAAAAGCTGCGCACTGGGCACAGCGCTCCATAGGAGTGCTGTACCCATCAGGCCAGGGGGAGCAAGAGCAGACCCGGCAGGAGAGATGGGGGGGGGGAAGAGCAGAGCCAGGGTGGGGAGATCGCGGCCGGGGGGGGGGGGGCGGAGGGGCATCGGACATGGCAAGCGGGGGGGCAGGCAAGCGAGCGAACATGATGAACTTGGGATAGCAGCCCACACCTCCCGTGATCTCGGGATCAGGAGAAGTCAGGATAAAAGTGGTGCCTATTATCCCACAGAAAGGGAGGGATCATCCCTCCCTGCCCCCAGGTTCCTCTGTGCGTCATGATTCCCCCGCTGCCGCCGCCCTCTTAAGGCATGCCTAGTGGCGTAGTAGTGCTCCTGCGCTCATTTTCGATTCCCCCCCCCAAAAAAAACATCCCAGGATGTCACACGTGCGTGTAGCCAAGGGGGACAATCTCGTGATCATAAAATAGCGAGATCATGCCCCTCCACCCGCCTCATCTAGACATGCCCTTAAATAGAGTATTGCGTTAAGAAGGTGAAAGCCACGGAGCTCCCATTTTTAGTTGTCAACAGCAACTTGTCTGTTGCTGCTGCGCCTTGAGATGAGAAGGTCATGAGAGTCAAACTAGCTTACTTTTGTAGTGTAGGTATTCTGTTGGAGAGTCAAACAGTTTTTGAGGCATGTCACCTTGGAGTACGTGCCCAAATAAAAGCGATAAAAATATGCTTCCCCTTTTGCCCAAACCACGTGCAATTCAAACCGAAGTTAAGCACTTTTTAGTAGTATTGATTTCAACAGAAGAGTTACATGCATATTGAAATCAATGAGAGTTAAAAGTGGACTTTGGCTGTATTGTGCCTGTCTTTTTCATTCTCATGTAACTTTTTAAATGGCTAAATTCGATTTTCTTCCAATATTGCAACAGAGAAAATTGTTCCCTAGCTAAGAATCCTGATATTAGGTTTCAATCCTTATGCTGTTGGATTTTTTCAGGAAAAGTTACAAAAGCCTGCATACAGGACAGTTTATATAATGAACGTATTGGCAAGGGTTTAGCTCTAGCATTTCCAGATGTGCTACTGCAGTCGGGGACAGACAAACCAGCTTGGATACTACAAAAAGGGATCAAAATTCTTTGTTGAAATCTTGAAAGAAACCAGAACAGTCCTGTGGCAGGGTGGGCAACTTGTGGCCCTGCGGATGAACTCTCATCATCCTTCAACACTGGCTGTGCTAGCGAGGAGCTTATGCAAAAAGGTCTGGAGGGCCATAAATTATCCACCATTGGGTGCAACTATGGGATTCAAAATGCTTGGTTTCCCTTTTTCCTTCCTTTGTTTTGGAACATGGAACACCTTTGAGATGCAAGTGCATTAGGAGCTGCCATAGGACTCAAAAAAATCTTGTCGTATGTCATTTTGTTCGTTTTTAGTGGAAAACAGGAAGGAAAAAGGATCAATATTGCACTGTCGATTCCCCCTAAAACGTAGTTAAATACATCTTCAAATGCAACCAAATAATGGGTGTTCTCTTCTTCTGATATGGGCTAAGTTAACATCAATCTGTATGTAACATAATTTTGTTTGCTGGTCTTTAAATGACAGTAATATTTTATATTTGATCCAGCCAATGGAAAACTCTTCTATGTTCCATTAAGCCCATGCTTAATTTGGGAAGGAAGGGTTCCTCCCTGCTTTGCTTAATTTGAAAAGGAAGGTACTTTCAATTAAAGAAGGCAGATGTAATTGACCATGCGTGGGGATGGAAGGGGAAGGGTTACAGAATAAGTATGGATGGGGTTTGTGTGTTTTAAAATAAAATAAAAAAATAAAGAAGGCAGATTTGGTTTTCCAGATATTTCTCTATATCATTACATTTATCTCTTAACTTCTTCAAAAATTTGGTATTTTCTGTTTATGTCGTGTCTTCTGCTGTTGTCTGTTTTGGAGTCTTCTTGTGTGTTTTCTATCTCTAAATGTATGGTATTATGTTCTAGGCATACAAGTACCTTCTCAAACTGGGGGGAGGTAATGAGCGGGGTACTGCAGGGCTCAGTCCTGGACCTAGTACTTTTCAACATTTTTATTAAAGATTTGCACGAGGAGGTGCAGGGAATGTTTATCAGATTTGCAGATGACACAAAATTGGGTGGGATAGATAATACAATGGAAGACAAAACAAACTTCAATAAGGGTAAGTGCCAAGTTCTACACCTAGGAAAAAGAAACCAAATGTACAGTTACAAGATGGGGGATACTTGGCTCAGCAATACTACAAGCGAGAAGGATCTTGGAAATGTTGCAGATCACAAGCTGAATATGAGCCAACAGTGTGATGAGGCTGCAAAAACAGCAAATGCTATTTTGGGCTGCATTAATAGATGCATACCTTCCAAATCATGCAAGGTACTGGTTCTTCTCTATTCGGCCCTGGTTAGGCCTCATCTAGAGTATTGCGTCCAGTTCTGGGCTCCACAATTCAAGATGGCCGCAGACAAGCTGGAGCGTGTTCAGAGGAGGGCAACCAGGAAACAAAGCCCTATGAAGAGAGACTGAAAGAACTGGGCATGTTTAGCCCGGAGAAGAGAAGACTGAAGGGAAACATTGAAGGGTGTCTGGGGCTGGGGAGGTTTCCATCTTTGCAGCTTGCTTCTGCTACACTCCCCTCCCCACCACACTTGTTGGGAATTACATCTGCTGACCAAGTGCTCCTCTTTATAGGTAATGAAGGGCCGAGCTGGCAAGAGGCAGTGCCTCTGCGTTGCGTGAAGTGCGATGCTAAGTGTGCACTTGGCATAGCACTTTGAGTCACAATTGAGGAGCACAGAAGAGACTGGTCCTGTTCCCTGTGGATATTGACAACCAGAGTAATACAAAAACTAACAGCAAGTTGCAGCATTTTATACTATTTTATTCTATTTTATAAATTGCATTTTTATAATATGTACCTGGGGAGCTCAGGGGGGCAAGGGGGTGCCCACATAGCTGCGGTCACAGGTAAGGGGAGGTATGGTGATGGACAATGGGCCAGATGAGGAGAAGAGGGGGTAGATTCCTTACAGCTGTCCCCTCTTCTGTTTTTTCCCCCAACCGGATGGGTCCTGGTGGCCTTACCAGCTTGCCCTCGGGTCTGGTGGTGCTTCTACTGAACGCCAGGTTGATCCAAAATAAAATCTCCCTCATCCATGACTTGATTGTGGATGAGGGGGTTGACCTGGTATGTATCACTCAGACCTGGGTGGGTGAACTGGGTGGGGGGGTTACTCTCACCCAGCTTTGCCCTCCCGGATATTTGGTGCAGCATCAGCACCAACTTGAGGGCTGGGGAGGGGGGTTGCCGTGGTCTATAGAAATACAATCTCCCTCTCTAGGCTTCCTGTTCATTCGAGTGATGGTCTTGGGTGTCTTTGTTTTGTGTTGGGTACTCGAGACAGATTAGGGATTCTGCTGATGTATCACCACCCTGCTGCCCAACAGTCTCCCTGCCTGAGCTGACAGAGGTTGTCTCAGATCTGGTGTTGATGACCCCCAGGATGATGGTTCTGGGGGATCTCAACTTCTATGCTGAGGCTCCTGTATCCGGGGCGGCTCAGGACTTCATGGCTGCCATGACAACCATGGGGCTGTCTCAACATGTCATCGGCCCAACGCATGCAAGGGGACACACACTTGACTTGGTTTTATCAATTGTGAGGATGGTGATCCGAAAGTGGGGGAATTAACATCTACCCCCTTGCAGCCTTTCCCCTCTGCAAGGTTGGGGGGGTATTAAAATGGTCCTCCCCAGAGACTAATGGATTCCGAAGGACTCTGGGGGATTTCCTCGCTGGCATGGCTGGTGTTCCTGTCAAAGCCCAGGTTGTTCTGTGGAATGCAGAGATGACTCAGGCGGTTGACATGATCGCGCCCAAGCGCCCTCTCCCTCTGAGCAGAGCCTGGCCAGCTCCTTGGTATACGCCTCAGCTGAGGGCAATGAAGCAAGAGGGGAGATGGGCAGAACGCAGGTGGAGGAAAACTCATGCTGAGTCTGACGAACACGGGTTAGAGCTCATTATCGAGCCTAGTCTGTGGCAGTGAGGATGGCAAGGAGACAGCTCTTTTCCAACAGCATCTTCTTAGTGTCGTCCAGCGGAGCTTTTTTGTTGGTTCGTGGCCTGTTACACGTGGCCAGGGTGAGAGATGGTGGAACCCTCAGTAGCACGCTGTGACGAGTTTGCTCAGATTCATCATGAATTGGACACCACGCTTAATGCAGCTCCACTAGTAGAGTTTTATTGGATGAGTTTCAGTTACTGAGGCCCGAGGATATGGACAAGGTGCTTGGCCAAGTTTGTCGACCACCTGTGTGCTTCAGAGGAGGGCAACCAGGATGATCAGGGGTCTGGAAACAAAGCCCAATGAAGAGAGACTGAAAGAACTGGGCATGTTTAGCCTGGAGAAGAGAAGATTGAGGGGAGACATGATAGCACTCTTCAAATACTTAAAAGGTTGTCACACAGAGGAGGGCCAGGATCTCTTCTCGATCTTCTCAGAGTGCAGGACACCGAATAATGGGCTCAAGTTAAAGTAAGCCAGATTCCAGCTGGACATCAGGAAAAACTTCCTGACTGTTAGAGCAGTGCGACAATGGAATCAGTTACCTAGGGAGGTTGTGGGCTCTCCCACACTAGAGGCCTTCAAGAGGCAGCTGGACAAGCATCTGTCGGGGATGCTTTAGGGTCGATTCCTGCATTGAGCAGGGGGTTGGACTCGATGGCCTTGTAGGCCCCTTCCAACTCTGCTGTTCTATGACCCTTGACCCTCATGGCTCATTACATCAAATAAGAAGGGGATCACCAGCTGGGTCCAGGAGGATGTAAATGCCTCCCTGAGAGAGGGAGTAGTGCCAGCCTCTTTAAAAGAGGCGGTAATCAGACCACTCCTGAAGAAACCTAATCTGGACCCAGAGGATGTTAACAATTACAGGCCAGTGGCTAATATCCCCTTCCTGGGCAAGGAAAGAATGCTTCCTCTCATATGTACCTGCCCAGACCCTAAGGTCATCCTTAGGGGTCCTTCTCCATGAGCTCCTGCCAAAGGAAGTGAGGCAGTTGGATACCAGGAGGAGGGCCTTCTCTGCTGTGGCACCCCGGCTGTGGAATGAGCTCCCTAAGGAGGTTCACCTGGCACCTACACTATATTCTTTCAGATGCCAGGTGAAGACCATTTTATTCTCTCAGCATTTTAACAGTCTATAAATTCAACTTTAACTTTGCTGTTTTAAATTTGTATTTTAAATTTGTATTTCTGCACTGCTGCTGATTTTATCCTGGTTGTGCTTTTATATAGAATTTTATATCATGTTTTATACTGTTAGTTTTATACTTTGAATGGTTTTAATTTTTGTGAACCACCCAGGGAGCTTTGGCTATTGGGAGGTATAAAAATGTAATAAAATAAATAAATAAATAAATAAATAAATGTGACAGGACTCTTCAAGTACTTGAAAGGTTGTCACATAGAGGAGGGCCAGGATCTCTTCTCGATCATCCCAGAGTGCAAGACACGGAATAATGGGCTCAAGTTACAGGAAGCCAGATTCTGGCTGGACATCAGGAAAAACTTCTTGACTGTTACAGCAGTAAGACAATGGAACCAATTCCCTAGGGAGGTTGTGGGCTCTCCCACACTACAGGCATTCAAGAGGCAGCTGGACAGCCATCTTTCAGGTTTGCTTTAAAGTGGATTCCTGCGTTGAGCAGGGGGTTGGACTCGATGGCCTTGTAGGCCCCTTCCAACTCTACTATTCTGTGATTCTATCATTCTATAAGAACAATAGGGTTCTTCCCACAGTTTCTACAGTTACAGATTATATACCACTGAATATAATAGTCTCTCTCAGCTGTTCATGACATTAAAATACGATATTAAAATGCAGTATTAAAACATGTCCAACTATAATAAACGAGCAGTAAAATGGAGTGGCTTAATTAACTTACAGGCTAGGGAAAGCCTGGGTGAATAAGTGAGTCTTTAGGAGACGTTTAAAAGATGCCACATTTTCTGCCTCCCAAACTACACAAAGAAGGGTTTTCCAAATGGTGGGTGCCACTACAGAGGGCTAAAGGGGCTTCTACTCTCATTCACGTCAGTGTGAGTAGAAGCCTCCATGTGATCAGAATCCTGATAAAACAAGTTCTTTCTCACTGATATCTTTTCCTCGCGGAAGAAAAGTATTTTGATGAATATGATTTTTTGAACAGAATTTGAGCAGGATTATGTACTGGTTCCATTCAGACATAACACCAAAGACTCTCCCAGGTTTATTCCTGAAACTGTAAATTATGCTTCGCATTACATCTAAACTGGGCCACTACCTCCCCCTCCTTCGCCTTGGCTACTTCAATCAAATTCACATCCCTCTTAGCTGTTCTTCAGGGCAAAAATCCTCAGGAAACTGTTCTTGTGTCAGTTCTAGTAAAAGTTTGGACCTTGGTGCACACATGAAGGTGTGAACAAGGTATACCATGCCAAAGGGATCTGCTGTTCTCTGTTGCCTTGGCAATGTCTGTTGCCTTCATATTTGGTCTCCTTTGCCTGAACTAATCTTCAGCTTTTAGTAGTAGTAACTTTATTGCTTGGAGCCATAGGCCACCACAATAAACATAACAAAGAAAAAACAGTACAGTCACATATTTGTATATACATACATAAACATATCCAACAGGATCATTCCCCTAAACCTTTTGGGATTTGGTGTGTATTTTCCTTGCTGCCAAAGCAAATGTTGCCACCTGGACAGTGGTAAAACATCAATGCTAGAAAGAAGAGAGTAACCGGTCTAAGAGGGGTCTGTTCCACAGGGACTGGAGAATAATAGAAAGAAATTTATGTCTAGGATGGTCATAGAGGGGACATCCTCAACATTCCCAGACCAAGGGACTGTCTTCATGACACTGGGTTGGCGCTGCCTCCCTCCTCAACCCCGTGCTTTCCCTCTCCTGGGGCAGCATCAAATAATCCCAATGCTGAAGAGGGAGTATGAAGTTAATGGGTCCCAGAGCCACCCCTGCCCTCTTCCTGGTGGAAGGAGACCAATTGCTGGTTGCCTTCCACCAGTTCCACTCCTGGGTTGGTCCCAGATTGGCCGTGGAGCAATATTACACAGCAGAAGTGCTGTGTTGATGTCGCTGCCTTTGGAAAAGTTGGTGGGGAAACCCTGCATTGGCTGTGATGGGGCACAGATCCACAGCCACTTCGGGCCTTTCCCTGCATGTAGACAGCCCCCCCTCCCCAAATGCAAAGTCTTTGATGGACTGGAGCATGATCAAATCTTTCCTCCAGAAAGGCAGAAGGCATATATTGTAAGCATAATGTTGTATATGATTTTCTTAGTGGGGCCACAGTAAGAGTTATAAAATACCTCTCAAATCAAATGACATCTTATATAATGGGTACAAATAGGAATAAGACATCTGTGAGATCATAACTAGATCCAGCCGCTTAGAGTAGAGATGTATCTTCTTCTTTTTAAGTGTCTGCTTAACTCTATCAGAAGCAAAGGAACTTAAAGACTCAGCATCAATCCCATAAGCATGCAATATGGGTCTGGTCAAGTTTACCTGAGAATTTTGGGATAAGGTCTGAAGTTGCTCCTGAAAGCATTTTTTGAAAGGTGGGAAACACTCATATAAGCCAACTTGAACCAATATATAGTAAGTACAACATAGACATTTTAACAGAAGTCAGTCCTTTTTCTGCTCTTAGAAGTGATGCAGATGTACCCTGGGGGACAGTTAAGAGGGATCTCAAAAGAATTATGGGCCACCTCAAAAATAGAGGCATTTGTATATCCCTATACCTCTGCCCCATATATCAGTTGTAGAACTACCTTCTTCTAGAATACCTTAACTTCAGGGGTGACCAAACTTGTGATCTAAAAAAACTGAAGTAAGGATTGCGTAGACTGAGGTGATTTCAGTTTAGTTGCATCTAGATGTTTCCATTAGGGTGACCTATTGTCAGGATTTCCCCAGATTTGTCCTGGTTTTTGTTCTAGCCTGGGTGTCAGGAGGGGTTTTCTGTAATTTTCTATAATGTCATGGAATGACACGTTTTCCCCTTTTAGGCCACTGTTAGCATGGCAGGGGGGGAATGACGTGCTTTCTGGAGGTGTGACATCCCCCCCCCCCGCACACACACACTGCTTCGATTGGGGCCTTAAAGGGGAAAGTGTGTCATTCCCCGATATTATAGAAAAGGCTCTGATTGGAGTGGAGGAGAGGAAAGTGCACTTTCTAGGGCCTCCTGAAAGTGTGTCATACCTCTTTATCACATTAATGGTGGCTGCCACTAGCATGATGGGGGAATGACACACTTTCTGAATGACGCTTTCCCCATCACCGCCACATTGCTCCAATCAGGGCCTTCAAGGCGCTTTACCCACCTCCACCACCCCAGAAAGCCATTTCCCCACTCACCTCTACTGGGTGTCCTTTTTTTTGGTTTCCTAAATATGGTCACCCTAGTTTCCATGAAAGTTGGGCATTGAAGCTGTTCAACAGAATTATTGTCCAGCTTCGACATATGAGTTTTCCTTTTCAACTTAATCTTCAATTTATCATTCATTTCTAATTATTTGTTAGGGAATAAAAGTATTTGCTCTGGTCCCTGGTGCACCAGGCTTTTCGTTGCTGGCTGTGAACGAGGCCAGACTTTTATGTGGTGAAAAGCAAATTGATTCCTCCCCCTAACAGCCAGCATGGTGTCCAAGTCTGTGTATTACTGTGCCCAGGACAAAACAGAGAGCCTGTGTGATATAGTGTGACAACCACAATATATCACACAATCATAAGTATATTACCAATCACAAGTTACGTTTTCAATGTTTTTTGTTCATTTGTGTAGATTAGTGTTTTTTTAATGCATGCTCTCAACGGCTCTGCTTGTAACGTGTCTCAGATTGGAAAGGACATTAGACAAGTTTGAGGTAGCTAGAGTTGGTGGGGTTTATGTTTTTTGGGTTTTTTTTGCATATGATTGCTTCAACTCAAGTATGTATAAGATAGTCACACTAAGAGCTCAGTTGTACATTGTTTCTTGATAGTACAGTGCATTTTTTTAAAAAAAAAGATTTGTAAGAGACCATGTCAGCTTTCCTAACAATGATATCACAAAGAAGTGCCCCAGAGAAGCATTTAGAGCTACTGTCACTGGTTTTGTATACCGGCTCCTGCTGTCCCTGTGTAGAGCAAATGCTGCTTCTCCAGAGTAAGATGGGGGTGGATTTGCTCTTCCTGCCCAAATAGGCAGAAATGAGGACACACAGGATTTGTTTTTTAACACACATTTATGTGGTTGCGTGAAGGGGAAAGGTGTCAGCACCACTGTGCCTTTATAAGGCATTCCTGCCCATACTTTGTTTCAAGCGGCCACCCACCCACCCACTATTCAGTGTGGGATTAGCTTGTGGAGGGCTGAGCAGAATTTTTTTGGTAGGCCCCATTCTGGGCCTGCCCTTTTGGGATCATCTTTTTTGCCTGCCCCACCCGGGAGAGTATGATGGAGTGGAATTTGTCTTTGTCTAATCTGGCTTTCCTTCTGGACACAACTGGCAGATGGTATGGGCCGCAGGGAGGTGAGCGACACCACCCTGAGGCATCTGAAAGGTGATGGGATGTTGAATTAACCGAATTCACCTTGCTGTCTGGCTTGAGAGTACACTGCGTTGAGAGCTGCCCTTGGCACATGCAGGCTTTTCCTCATTGACTGCTGGCCAGTGGCAACAGGCAAGTTCAGTCATGGGCCAATTCACCAACCTAACAGGCAATGAGAAGCTCAGATGGCCTCCAGGATTACTGGTGCTTCAAGCTGGGGTGGAATCACTCATAGGGAGGCTTGGCTGTTTACTAAGGTCTCCCTAAGGGAACACTGCCTGTACTTCACCTGATTTTCTGGTTTGCCTTGTTGCAGGTTTTTCTTACATTCAATAAAATTGTGTTTCTTTAACCCATCCATGTCTCTGGTGTCTTCATTCCGTGGGGGTGGGAGCAGCGATCAGCGAGGGGATTGCTGCTACAGATATCTAGCTTGCAGGCACCGAGCACCTCGGGTGTCAGTCATTAGCATCCCCTGTCACCTGCAAAAGCGCTCCAATTGCAGGTGCAACCAATTGCAGGCACAACTGAATAAACCAGCAATTCCTATGAAACAAATGCAAACCCCTCCAAAAAACCCACCTTCAAAACACTGAAACTAGCCAGTTCTTTTCAAGTTTGCAAACTTTCAGCCTAAGGTCTCGAAATACTTTGTCAATGTCTCCCTTTTCACAGCTGTTTTTGTTTTCCACAATGTACTAGAATTAAAATCTTGATTGGAATTCCAGTCTCCCTTTTAAGGATTCAGAAAAGACTTTCACTCTCTAATTAGGGCAATCCGTTTCATCATCTTCTTGATGGAAAAACACATGGTATTCACTTTCTGGATGTTCCAGAGGGGAGAACAGCGTATTTGCAATTGCAATGAGATTCTTCTCCAGTTTTTGCTAGATCCTTAATTCATGGGTCTTTTGTAACATTTCCAAAAAGATTACTTTCCTGTTCCTTCCCCTACCACTGAGACTGGGTATCAGAGGCAGAACAGATTAATTGACCATTGTTTCTATGGGAAAATCCAGCGGCAATACCTTCAGTTCGAGATAGGACTTATGCTGCAGTTTCAGATTTCCCTGCAGCAGGAATTGGGCCAATTTGCACGGCTGAACAGCCTATGTTTAACCCATGGTGGGCTGCAGTGGGTGCCGGTGGCCATTTTAAATATTTAGCAGACCATGGTTATTATTTATTTATTTATTACGTTTTTATACTGCCCATCAGCCGAAGCTCTCTGGGCAGTGCATAATTAAAAACCATAAAATACAAGTATACATTTAAAACATTAAAAGTTTAAAAGGTTGTTTGCATAACCTCGCATAAGCCATGATTCCCGGTGGCATGGCAAGCCTTGGCTGCGGCTCAATTATTCAAAATCTGCCAGGCATGCACCATAGATCGCCATTGTGTAAATAAGCCATAGTGGGCAGCGGTGACCATGTGAACTAGGCCATTAGGTGAGACAAGGATGTTTGGTCCTTCTGTAACAAATCTCCAGGCTATTGTGTCTTTGGTGCTGATTAAAATGGTTGGCTGCAAAGGTGTCTGATTGGTTAAACACCTCAACTATATATTTTGAAAAACTGTTCGATTAAATCTCACTGTTTAAAAATACATACATCTATAAACCATTTTTAAATTGAAAAAGAAGGATAAATGCCTAGAGCTAAAAACAGCAGCAGCAGCTGTAGTCAATATATACACGGTGGCCTCAATTCAGCAAAAATTAGTTAGGACTAAATTCTTCTATTAGTTTTAATGCGACATGTAGTGCAGTCCTGCAAATGTTCACTCAGAAAGAAGACCACGTGCTCAGTGAGACTTACTCCTAGTTACATGTAGACATGATTGCGGGTCTTAATCGTTATTAACTTTAGCTCAGTTGGAGCCAGAGCCCAATATTTTGAGCTGTTAGGGGGTTCAACGCACTGATTATTGGCTTCCTATTATAGGGTTCACATGACACACACACACCTCAATTGATATGACATATCGGGTGGTTACAGGGTTGCATCAGCTAGTCCCACTCCCCAGCAGTCATGTCCCATGGCAGTTGTACATTTGGCAGTCATGTGAAGGGACCCTTTGTGTTTACCACGCCTGCGCACATGGGGCTCCTGGTTGCCCAACGAACCCCCTGTCAGTGTGCACATTGTGTCCCTTTACATGACACATTGTGTCCCTTTACATGCACAACCACTGCAGTGTACAGCTGCCTCACCCATCCTCACCGGGGGGGGGGATTAGCCAGTGCAACCCCGTGACACCCCCACATATGCTTTCAGTGTGTGAGGGGCCCACTAATAAATTACAACAATCCTGGGGACATGGGAAAGAGATGGGAGCGGCTTCTGCCCTATTGAAATGAAGAGGCACTTTTTCTCACAACTTCCATTCATTCCAGTGTGGCTTGTCTAGGACTGTGGCTTGCGTTTTATGCTTTCAGAGCAGCAGAAAAAATAAAAATTAAAAAAGTTCAGCAGCCTCTGTGAATTCAGTTGATCTCATTTATATGTAGCATTTAAGAAATCCAGCCAGATTATCTCAACCTGAGATCTGAAATATTAATTAATGACGTCTGTACATTTTAAGAAAAGGGTGGATGCTGGAAGGAGCAGCAGACAAGGAGGGCGTATTGCATTAATTTCACAACTGATTATTGCCATTGGCTGTTAACTATTACGCTGGTGTGCGATGGAGAAAGCATTCAGAATATGCATGAAAAAGGTAATGAAATAAAAGAAAAGAAAAAATGGCAATGCAGAAGCAGGGGCTGTTACAAGTTTGGGACATCCTTGGGCCTACATTCCTGAGTGCAGCTACCTCCTTCTCAGCACTGTTCTCACCACTTGGACTACCTCCTTCTCACCACTCTTGTTGCTGCCCATTTACTTCCCTCTGGGTCCAATCTGGACCACCTTCCAAGGAGAAAGAAGAAGTTGTCCGAATGGTACTGCTTCTTCTTATTACTTCACTCTGCTCACTGAGGATTTTTCAACATGAGACAATTATCATCGGCTTGTCATTCCCTACTCACTGTTCCTTCTGACCTTCCATTTTCATTTCTGTGGCTAAAGAGCACTTTTGCTAGGCCGGTGAAGTAATGTTGTTTTTTCTTCTCCCTCTCTCCCTCCCTCCCTCCCTCTCAAAGCAGTCCAGGTCTGCCTTCTGCTTGGGGCTCTTGGTGGGTACCGGGAAACCTCTGAGGGTGGCCAGGTTGAAGGCTTGCGCCTGCCTTGGCCTGCGCTTCTCGCCCACCAAGTGCGCCAGCAGGAGGCGATGAAGCCTGGCCGAGCTGGTCCATGCTGAACTGCACAATTGTGGCCTGTAGGTAGGCTGTGAGGGAGCCGGCTGGCTGGCTGACAGTTATCTCAGTCATTGCTGTTGGCAACGGGCCCAGAGCTGCACCCTCCTTCCCTCCTGCTCCTGATGGTGCCTAGCGACCGAGGTAGCTGGCCCCAAGCAGGCCCAGGAAGCCGAGCCACTTCCAGATGATGGCTTCCAAAGCCCCGTAAATCTTGCCTCCCAATCAAGGCATGCTGGGAGTTGTATGTGTAAGCCTAGGTCCATGAATAACATATTAACATTTGAACACCGTCTGAGGTGTGGTGGGAGACAACTGGAGAGCAGGCCTTCTTAGTTGTGGCATCCTGCTTGTGGATTTCCTTTTTCCCAGGCAGGCCTGCCTAGTGGCTGCATTAATGGTTCTCCAGTGCCAAGTCATTCCACCACCACCACCACCAGGCCTTTTAACTTGATAAGACTTTTTATGTTCTTTTTTTCCTGTTATAACTAAACCACAACATTCCAAGACAGATGCCGGAATTACTGAGTAAAGTTTTTGATTTTTAAGTAAAAGCCGGACTATACCATTGAAACAGAAGAGTGAATGGAGGAATGACTGATAGCTGAGGCTAGAATGGAATGGTGGGGGGCAGTTGGAGAAAGTCAGGCAGAAGAAGAACAAAGATAGTTAGTGAGTTAGGATTGAGAAATAGTGACCTCATTTGCACATAGTGACCTGGCTTACTAACCCATGCTTTATTTAAAACCAGCCACTCCACATGCCAGTACTACATTTTCCAGCATGCCTTTGGCAACCCACAGGTGCTTGTGTCCTTTGAGATGTGCTGCCCTCCTATTTGCTAATGCTGCTTCTTGATAGAGCATCAGGGAGTAGCATCGCCGAGAAGGGGAGGTAAGCGGCTGTCAGTAGACATGCCTAGCTCTGGCCAAGTCCTGCTGGAACTGCCTTAGCTCCAGACTTCTCACCCACCAAGTGCTCCATCAGGAGCCTGTACTGAAGGGCTGGGGCCAGGCACTTGCCCCCTTTGTCAGGCATGCACAGAGTGCCTCCCCCTCCCCTCCTCCCACTTAAGGGTGAAGGCCGCACACACACTTCCCGCAGTTTCGGAGAAAACAGCTGTATCAGGACTTTTGAGCATGATCAGAGTTAGGCCTCTCAAAGTCATGCTGTTGTATCCAGTTATGATTTTAAAACGATGCATGGCGGATGGGAGGAGGCACTACAAATGGATGCAGCCCATTTAAATGGGTTGTTTCCTTTTATGTGGAATTGGGTTGACTGCTCGAGACCGATATTAGCAGTCTGTGTTGTGTAAGACACACAGCAACCACCCATCCATGCACTCAGAATGGCCGCCAAAGGCCGTTAAGTCTGTCCTCCATCCCAAGGCATGCTGGAAGTTGTAGGCCTAGGCCTAGGCCTTTTTAAAAATAAATTCTTTAAAAATACTTAAACCCAAAGTTTTGGGGTTTTAGATTTTTCTGGTACATTGTACAGCCAGACCTAGAGTGACTGAAAGAACTGGGCATGTTTAGCCTGGAGAAGAGAAGATTGAGGGGAGACATGATAGCACTCTTCAAATACTTAAAAGGTTGTCACACAGAGGAGGGCCAGGATCTCTTCTCGATCCTCCCAGAGTGCAGGAGATGGAACAATGGGCTCAAGTTACAGGAAGCCAGATTCCGGCTGGACATCAGGAAAAATGTCCTGACTGTTAGAGCAGTACGACAATGGAATCAGTTACCTAGGGAGGTTGTGGGCTCTCCCACACTAGAGGCCTTCAAGAGGCAGCTGGACAGCCATCTGTCAGGGATGCTTTAGGGTGGATTCCTGCATTGAGAAGGGGGTTGGACTCGATGGCCTTATAGCTCCCTTCCAACTCTACTATTCTATGATTCTATCAGCGTGCCAAATTTCAAGTTTCTAATTCATCTGGAAGTGGTAAGCATTTCTAGACATACATCCCCCACACATACTTTCAGCTTTATAGGTAGATTATTATTTATTTTTTAAAAAAATCAGTCCTAAAACACTTTTCTGGCTATATTCTTTTTAAAATTAAAATATTAGCAAAATACCGCTTAAAATATGGAAGAGTGTTATAATGGTATAACACTGTAATGCTAAGTGAAAAAGAAAGAGAGACTTTCCCAGTAGCCACCATCATTTTAGTAATGCATTTTCCCTTCCCAGTTTTACACTATTTTATGAATAAAATGTTAGTGAAAAACTGCTTGAATGAAAGAATGTTTAGGGCTGCTACACAATAACGCGTAGCACAATAATGCTAAGAAAATAATAAATAAACAAATGGGAAACCCATTTTCAGGTCACCATCATTTTAGAAACCTACTTCCAAGCTATACATTGAGTGCATTTGCATGGGGTGTGGTTGGTGGTGGGGAGAAACATTTCATGAGTAGTAATGGGCAATCATGCTTAAATTAGTAAGTGCTTAGTGCTAAATAAATAGTTGATTTCTATTTTCGTTTAAGAATCACTTGAATTGTTTTTGTTTAAAATGATTGCCCACATGAATTGGACTTTCACCTTCTCCATTCACAGCAGCTATGTCACACCCACTAGTGTGGAGAGAATATACTGGGATGAAAAGTCATTTGCAATCCTACTTCTACCTTACGGTGCTTCCATTTATTTATTAGCACTAGGAGCCCCCTATCTTGAGGCAGCTGCCCTATTAATTGGTTGAAGGGCAGGTAAAATAAAGAAATAAAGTAAAATAAAGAAGTATATTACATGTGGCTGGAAGCCATTGACAGATCTGTCCTTCATTAATTTACCTAATCCTTCAGCCCCCAAGCGTTCCTTCACTGTTTCCTCCATGGTAATGGTATTTATAGGGAAGAGAATCCTGGTGAAATTGTTGGGATTAGCACCCAGCACACATGGATGTGGTGGCTATTGTCAGTATCCATAATTTGTTTAGATTTTTGTAGACTATCTGGATTAGAAAATCAGGTAATACTTAGTTAAAGATGTTAGGAAAGACACAGGGAATAAATACTCATGATTCAAAGATGGAAAGTATGGCCTTCCATTTATGTGCAGTGGTAGAATTAGAAACGATGGCAAAAACTTGGACCAGCCGTGGAGATTATATACTAATCGGGGGGAAATGTATGCACCGAGGCCCTATAACAGAAACCTATTTCGGCAGAGTAATTTTTTCAACAAACATGTCGACTGGCATGTGGAGCATGCTGTGTTGAGGAGATTGAAGCTTGATTGTGGTTTCATATCTAGCATTCCTGAGTAAGTTGAGAACTACAAACCTTATTCATAATAATTGGGTGCTTGGAGTAGCATGGGCAGGGAGGGGGGGAGAGAGATGCCTCTAGTCAAACTTGGTTTTTAACTGAATTCCAAAGAATATTTCTCTCTCCTATTCATTAACCCCTTTGAAACTTGCCTGGAACTGTACTGTGGCAACATTGTGTCAGACAAAATGGGTGGGCCTGTATGAAATGATGCCATATACCACTGAGCCAAAATTGTCCATGGAATGTCAAATGTTCCCCCCATACACACATTATAATTCTAGAAATAATCAATTTGTCGTTGTTATTTTGGCAACTTGTTGAAATGTTTTCTATTTTTCAGTCAAGACCTGGACACAAAGCACTGATATACAATCATAGAATCATAGAATAGCAGAGTTGGAAGGGGCCTACAAGGCCATCGAGTCCAACCCCCTGCTCAATGCAGGAATCCACCCTAAAGCATCCCTGACAGATGGTTGTCCAGCTGCCTCTTGAAGGCCTCTAGTGTGGGAGAGCCCACAACCTCCCTAGGTAACTGATTCCATTGCCGCACTGCTCTAACAGTCAGGAAGTTTTTCCTGATGTCCAGCTGGAATCTGGCTTCCTTTAACTTGAGCCCGTTATTCCGTGTCCTGCACTCTGGGAGGTAGTTGTGCAGGGCTATAGGAAGCCACAAAAGGCCTTTTTCAAAAATTACAAGAGCTGTGTGGTTTTTGATCTAGCTTGCAAGAGAAACTCCTAGCTTTGGACATAAGGAATTTCTACAGTTCCTCAACTGGTCTTCAAGGATGAAGCTTGAGAATGAAGTGCAGTCAGCTTCTCCTTATGGAGCTTATGCAAGTCCTTCCACACCCATGTGATTATGGACTGCACCAGAGATGTAAACACAGTTGGATGTAAACACTTCCATCTGAAGACCTTTGACACTAGCAACATTACAGAGGTGTTATAGCGGTGGCTCCTGCATTCTAAAGGCAAGAGTTAGGCTTAATACAAGGGTGTTAAAATAAATGTACACCATCCACATCAGTTATGAAGAGTCCACACTGAATAAATCAGCTTTACCCTTCAAAATATATGCAAATGGCTGTTAAGAAAGGATTCGGCCCAGGCTGGTATATATTTCAAAAAAGACTGTGATTTATGAGTACATGCTGTGCATGCATTTTTAACCAAATTTATTTGTTACATTTGTACCCCACCTCTCCTCTGAGAAGCTCAAGGCACCATTTTATTCCATCTGTGAGGTAAATGCTGCTGAGAGAAAACACCTTGAAGTGACCAGGAATTTGAACTTGGCCCGATGCTCTACAACAGTGTCTCCCAAAATGGAGACACAATTTGCTTCATAACAGAACTAGAAATCTGTTCACTTCCATTGAGATTAACGGCATATCCACCCTACATATTTAAACTGGTGGCACAGTCATTCACTCCTCCCAGGAACTCCAGAGGTTAGGGGAGACCAGGGATCTTTAACAGAGAATTCTCAGCATTGCACCAAATTATAATTCCCAGGTTTCTTTGAGGGAATGCAATCCAGTACATGTCTACTTCGAAGTGAGTCCCGCTCAACTCAGTGGGATGTACTTCCAGGTAAGCAAGCACAGGGCTGCAGCCTTGTGGTGGTCTAAAATCAAGAGGATTTGTAGTGTAGATAAGGAGTTTCACTGCAATTCTAGGCATACTTACTAGAAATTACATCTCACTGAGGCCGTTGCTAGACCACGGGTTAGCACGGTGCGAGGCCTGTGCTCGTCCCTGTACGTCCAGATGACGCACGAGGGATCCCGGCCTCAGCCAGGACTCGAGCCGCCCTGGCACCGCGCTAACAGAGAGCTTCGGCTATTGGGCGGTATAAAAATGTAATAAATAAATAAATAAATAAATAACAGGAACCACTTGTAGCTTGGTTCTTCCCGCGGTCCCAGCCTCAGGTCGGGCTGAGGCCAGGACCGCAGGTATGTGGACCAGTCCACCGCTTTTCCCGGCTACCGCACTTATGTGCGAGTAGCTGGGAAAAGCGGCAGACAGGCCGCAGTGCTCCCGCCGCTGCTGAGTCCCCGGCATCCATTTCCCGCCCCCCCCCCCCATGAACCCGGCCTTTGATGGCCTCTGCTGCCAAGTCCCCGGCCTGTGATGGCCTCTGCCGCCGAGTCCCCGGCCTGTGATGGCCTCTGCCACCGAGTTCCTGGCCCAGGGACATGGCAGTACCGGCTATCACAGGCTGGGAACTCAGCGGCAGAGGCCATCACAGGCTGGAGACTCGGTGGCAGAGGCCATCACAAGCTGGGGACATGGGGGGGGGGGAACAGAGGCTGGGGACATGGGGGGGTAGGAAACCGAGGCCAGGGACATGGGGGGGAAAACAGAGGCTGGGGACATGGGGTGGGTGGGAAACAGAGGCCAGGGACATGGAGGGCAGGAAACAGAGGCCGGGGACATGGGGGGGGGAAATTGCGGGCGTGGGACTGGACATCGTGGGGGGGCGGGGGGAGGAGAACGGGCCGGGGGACTGGACATCGCGGGGGGGGGGTGGGGGGGAAGGAGAACGGGCCGGGGAGGGGAGAAGGAGACTTTTTTTTTTAAAAAAAAACCCACCTACCTACCTGTCCTGGCTCCTGCGCTGCTGCTGCCTCTTAAAAAAAAAAAATGGTGGCCACGCCAGCTCTCCTCCAAAGCTCGTCGCGGCTCCCGTCTGAATAAGGGCGAGATCTCACGTTATTCCTAACGCGAGATCTCCCCTCCTCTCGTCCGGATTATTTGGTAGGTCTAGCAAGGCCCTGAATGCAATGTCACATCCTTCTGTATAAATAAATTTTGCATTGAGCTGCTAAGCTCCTAAATCATTTTGCACCCTCTTTGTCCTTATTCTGGGATTATTACATACTTCAGAATTCCTTGCATACGCTTTGGATAAATAGATTTGTGCTGCATTATAATTTTACAGATTAACGCGGAATTGTTATTTACCCAGAAAATCCTGGATCTTCATTTTAAACTCCAATAAATCTGTATCCATGAAATCAGGGCCCCTGAGCAACTGGTGATACATAGCAGATGATTCAGCTTCCACTATTGATGGTCTTTATGTGAGCAAAGCCTCCCTCAGAATGGTCAGTGCTGAACAGCTGCTTCTGCCTATGCACTAGCTTCATACCTCCAGCTCCCCCACTGGACAGACCCATGCAGCTGACCCTAAAGCATCTGGCTCCATGTATTCTCAATAGCTTGCTCTATTACTGCTCAACTTGCAATTTCATTTAAATCATCCTTTAAAAATGCTCCCCAAGAGCCTGAGATTAAATAGAGTAGCAATGATTTCTTATATGAAAATCCCTCCTTCGCTGAGCCCTAATGTGGCATGTGCCTGCCAAAAGACTATTTCCCCCTGGCTGTCCTGAAATGTGCCCTCTGCTCTGTGCCAAAAGACTTCCACTGTGCTTGAGCCCCTGGTAATAAGTACAAAGCATCACAGCAATAAGCAAGATATTTTCCAAGGCTCTATGACACTCTGCTCTAAACGTTGCTGCACAAAATGCTTACACTGCACTGTAACATATGTCGGTGAATATTAAGCATATAACATACATATGGTGGATGAGTGTTGTTCACTTTGTAAGACCCATTGGAATACCCAGGGGTTGCATAGGACACTGCCTCTATAGTTAGAGGCATAATCAAAACCCCTGTCATCCATGTAATAAAGAGGAGGCTAGCTTTGATTTGTACAAGTTGGATGAGGAGGTGCAGGAGCGCTTATCAAATTTGCAGATGACACAAAGCTGAGTGGGACAGCTAATACCCTGGAAGACAGAAACCAAATTGATCTTGATAGGCTGGAGCGCTGGGCTGAAAACAACAGGATGAAATTTAATAAGGATAAATGCCAAGTTCTACACCTAGGAAAAAGAAACCAAATGCACAGTTACAAGATGGGGGATACTTGGCTCAGACATACTGCAAGTGAGAAGGATCTTGGAATTGTTGTAGATCACAAGCTGAATATGAGCCAACAGTGTGATGTGGCTGCAAAAAAAGCAAATGCTATTTTGGGCTGAATTAATAGAAGTATAGCTTCCAAATCGCGTGAGGTACTGGTTTCCCTCTATTCGGCCCTGGTTAGGCCTCATCTTGAGTACTGTGTCCAGTTTGGGCACCACACTTCAAGAAGGATGCAGACAAGCTGGAGGAGGTTCAGAGGAAGGCAATGAGGGTGATCAGATGAAAGAACTGGGCATGTTTAGCATTGAGAAGAGAAGTCTGAGGGGAGACGTGATAACACTCTTCAAATACTTGAAAGGTTGTCACACAGAGGAGGACCATGATATCTTCTCAATCATCCCAGAGTGCAGGACACAGAATAACGGGCTCAAGTTACAGGAAGCCAGATTTTGGCTGGACATCAGGAAAAAGTTCTTGACTGTTAGAACAATACAACAATGGAACCAATTACCTAGGGAGGTTGTAGGCTCTCCCATAAAAGAGGCATTGAAGATGCAGCTGGAGAGCCATCTTTCAGGTCTGCTTTAAGGTTGATTCCTGTACTGAGCAGGGAGTTGGATTTGATTGCCTTATAGGCCCCTTCCAACTCTACTATTCTAGGGTGACAGATGACCCGGAAAACTCTGGAGAACTCCGGAAAAGCAGAGATCTCCGGGGCAACCGGGACTGGCCCCCAATTTACTGGAGAAAAGGGCCAGAGGATACATTCCCGGACCACTGGGAACATGTCCTCCAGCTCCCGCCCCCAGCACTGATCTGGCCTTCCCCTTGGCTGGCACGATTATGCTGGCCCAGGAGAAGGGCGAGGACAAGGCTAGATTGGTCGGGGGGGGGGCTGGAGGATGCATTCTTGGACTTCCAGGAACGTGTCCTCCAGCCCTCCCAGGGCTGATCTAGCCTTCTGCTGGGCTGGCACAATTGCCGGCCCAGCAGCAACAGCAGCAGCAGGAGGAGGAGCAACAGCAGCAGCAGCAAGTAGCAGGTAAGACTAAGGTGTGTGTGAGAGAGAGTGTATGGGTGAATAGGGTGCCTGGTTGTTTGAGTGAATGGATGTGTGTGCGCGCGTGTGTTTTGGAGCTGGTGAACCTGAGTGTGCTTGTGTGTGTGTGTGTGTGTGTGTGTGTGTGTTGATGTCTGAATGGGATTCTTGGTTGTTTGAGTGAATGAATGTGGGTGCACGTCTGTTTTGGAGTGGGTGATCGTGTGTGCGTGTTTGTTTGTGTGCTGGCCGTGTGTGAGTGTATTGATATGATGATGTCTGAAGGGGGTGCCTTGCTTTGAGTGAATGGATGCATGTGCATGTTTGCAGTGTGTGCGGGGGGAGGGCTGTAGTTTTCTATGAGTGAGTTGGGGGGATGATTTGGAGGTGATATTCCTATTAAATAATGCATTTTGACCCATAGACCTTCCTCCAATTTGTTTGATATAATTGGCATGATGTGTGTTTTGTAAAATTGCTGATAATTGTTCACCCTTCTTAAAAACCTTTAAAAAAATTAACAGGGTTGCCATTATTATTACTATCACCATCTATCTCTCTTTTCTTGCTTGTGGTGGTCTTTCTAGATGAACATGATGGGCTTTGCCAAGTCATGCTGTCTTTTACTGATTTAGAAATTTCCTGACTATTAAACATGTTTTAAGTATGACTGATTTCTGGATGTTGACGTGCAGGTATTTTGGTAGGGGTAATTTTTGAAAGTTTTCTGTAAAACACACACACACACACACCACAATGTGATGCTGGTGACTGATGTGACTAATGGAATAATTGTAATTTTTTCCTGTTGCCATAGTTCTTTAACTTCCATAGCCAGTGGTGTATATTTGTCTCTCTTGTCCTCTTCCTTTTCTGCAACATTTTTGTCATTGCTATGTCAATGAGGTAAATGTGTTTTTTCTTTGTAGTTTTCGACTGTTATGTCTGGTTGAAGTTGAAACAAGCTAAGAGGTGCTGGTCTTTAGTCCATTTTGTTCCATGGCTAATGTTTGCAGTGTAATAGTACTTTATACTTTTTCTGAATGCTTGTTTGCTTGTTTGTTGTACTAGATTTTTCTGTACTTGTCAACTGCTTCATTTGTTCAGTGGTAGCAGTATGCTGAATGTGTGAGTATGGATATGAGAAAGGTGAAGAGGAAAGAGTGTTAAATGTTAGGAAAGGTGAGACTATGGTCATCCATTGAAAGATTTGCAGTCAGAAAAGATATTTGAGGGAAGGAGGGGACTGTATCACACAGAGTATAGCTAAAGCTTCAAAGTACAGCAAAAGCTACAAAAGTAGGAGTGAGTGAAGTTAATTTCAGATACACTGAATGTCTCACCAGTGATTTTAACATTAAGATGTTATGTAGAACAGCTTTGTTTTAATTGTGAAATCAAACCTGTGTCCAAGGCCATGTTTGGATGGGCACTCCCCCTTGGGGGCTGGGCATGTTGGTGAGCACGCCCCCTTGGGAGTGGCCATCTTGGCCTTTTTGGTTTCCAAACCCAGTGCCTGTTTACCCTACCCTGTGCCTGTTTGCTTTCTCTTCCCCTCCTTATTGTTTTATTATGGTTTTATTAGAATGTAAGCCTATGCGGCAGGGTCTTGCTATTTACTGTTTTACTCTGTACAGCACCATGTACATTGATGGTGCTATATAAATAAATAATAATAATAATAATAATAATAATAATAATAATAATAATAATAATAATAACATTTGGTCACACTAACTATTCTATGATTCTATTTACGTTCCACATTAATTCACAGGCTCCTTCACACATTGCCAGTCTACAGAATGGCTCTTCACCTCCCCTGATGGGAATATCACATATAGGTATGTCAGTAGTTCCACTGGGCTTCTTCACCTGTGCTGGCCCAGGTTTTGTACATGCTTCTCTGGAGGCTCAGGACAGGGGGCTACTTCAGACTGTAATTATTGGGACAGAGCCCAATAGTTGAACAATGATATTGGTAGTGTGTGGAGGAAACCTGCCTTGCTGCCCCTAAAAGCCCCATTACACTGGGAACCTGATGGGTTCATTACTGAAACCTCTCCCCCGGCTTTCCTTGGCCCAGTAAATAGATTATCCTCTTTCTGCTTCCCCATCCTGGCTTTCTCCATTCGTAGTTCTCCTTCCTCCTAGGGCTAGTTCACACATTATGGGTTATTTGAGGATGACACTACAAACCATGGCAACCCTTTCCAGGTGTTGAATATTCAAAACAGCTGCTGGCACATGGCACAACCCACTGTGGCTTAAATAAGCCATGGTTGGCTGTGGTGGTCATGCAAATCCAGTCCATGGTAGCTACGTTCAGATGATTGTGGCGGTGAAAGAAGCCATGTGGCCTCTTCCCCTGCATGTGCTGTGCATGACTGGGATTTGCATAATTACCTGTAATGCGTGGTAGGGATGGCCTCTTACTAATGCCACAACCCCTAATACAAGCCATGGGAGTGGGGGCAATGATTTATTTCCTCCTGCAACTCAGTGAGAGAGATGAGTTTTGGACTCTGGAAAAGCTCTAGGTCTCCTTATTCTTTTTGTCTTGCCTCCTCTGTATCCTGCATCTACTTTTCTGTCCCCTTCCTGACCCTGTGTTCCAATTTGCCATTACCCTTCGGGCTAATTCACCATACCTGCAGCTCCAGCTGGGTCCCAGACAACTCAGAAACCAACAGGTTTCTGTTGGTTACCAGTACCTGTTGGTAACATCATACATGTGTGTGCTGCCACTCAAGCCCAACCCAGCCACAGCCATGGTTATGGGTATCATTGCAAGGCGGTGACCCCTGGTGGAAGCCCAGCTCACTAGTGATGACTGTGGAATTTGGGGGGGATCTACACTACTGCTTTTAAAGCGCTTTAAAGCACTTTGAAAATGTTTTGAAAACTGTATATGCAGTGTGTCCTGGGCACAAACAGTTGTCAAAACTTTTATAAAGTGCCTTAAAGCGCTTTAAAGTAGGCATGTGCTCCGCTCCAATTAGAAGCGGAGAATCAGAAGTGAATTGGCCTGCTCTGCCTTGCCCAGAGGCGGAGTAGAAGCGGACCGCGGACCCCTAGAAGCAAGGCGAAGAGAAGCGCCCATTTTTGGAGTGATTGCCATTTTGAAACATTTCGCCCATAGGATTGCATTGTGGAAAAGAATAGGGGATAATTGTGTTGTTTTTTAAGGTATCTTTCTGAAACGTCTTGTGCTTAGAGAGTCATGGCTGTGGGTCATTTTGAGCCTACTCTCAGCTCTCTGCGTGGTGCGGTTCGCTTGCTAGAAGTTTTTAAAAAGTAGGGTAAAGGCGGAAAAAAGATTACCTTTTCGATTGCTGAGGGGCAGAGTCAACTCCCGGTCAAGATCACATGATCCCAAAGTTGGAGGAGGGGATAGGCAAAACGGGATACTTGGGATACTGGGAACTTCTCTTTCTTAGTCTGAACGGAGTTTTCCCAGTGTTTTTTTAAAACAGTAGCTCCACCAAATGCACAAACATAACCTGAAATCATACTAACAGATAGGAAACACACAGCAGTTCTACCCACCCTAACTTTGGGGAACAACTGAATACATGTGGTGCAAGGGGATGAGCTCCCCTAGGGCATGTGGACGTGCCGTCACCCTCCTGTACTTGGAGGGCCATCAGAGCCCTCCAAAAGAGTAACTCAGTGGAGCAATGCCTATCATGAGTTGAAGTGAACGTTTGCTTCTTAAAAGACTGATACCTAGACAAGACCAGTCAAATGGCTGATGCTTCCCCCTTTGGGCACGCCCACGCCCCCCCTCTTACTGGTAAAAGACAGATATAGCCTTTTTAAAAAAGTTCTCCTTGTTGTTTATTCAGCAACACTGCTGCTTTTAATTCTAACCCTCCTTTGTTTATTTATTTATTTATTTATTTATTCCATTTTATATGCATTACTGGCTTATCCTTGGCTCACTTCCTTATGCCCCCAGAAATGTCTGCTGCCTGCCTGCCTTCCCTCCCTCCTCCCCTGCCCGCCTCGCAGGGATGGTTTGTGTCTGGCTTTGACTCAGGGGAGAAGTCCTTCCTGCGCTCAATTAGACTTTTGGAAGTTCCAAATCCATTTTTCAAGTGTGGAAGAAGATTCATATTTAGGTTGATCTCTCTACTCCCCAATTCATGGCATGTTGGGATTTCCTTTGAAATGGCCCCATTGAGCTGTCTGCAGGTTTAAGCTCCGCCAAAAATCAGGGGATGATGGGATTGCCTTGTACTTTGGCATGATTGTGGGTCTAGATGGCATCTGTGAGTGTGCCCACTTCCCTTTTTTTTATCTGTCCAAATGTCAGAGAACAGTCCATGTCTGAAAATGGGGTGCCCGATTTTCATAAATTCCCCAAAAATCAGGGGATGATGGGACTGCCTTGACTCTTGCCGTGCATGTGTATCCCTGGATAAGCTATCATGGTGGTGAGTTTGAGGTTTTTAACGTGCAAATTGACGGAGCTATCGAAAGGGGTGTGAATGGGGTGCCCGATTTTCATAAATTCCCCAAAAATCAGGGGATGATGGGATTGCCTTGAGTCTTGGCGTGCATGTGTATACATCCATGAGGTGTCATGGTGCCAAACCTGAGGTTTCTAACTTTAACAGAAAAAAGTTGTATACTTTTTTAGCTTAATGCAAGCTTATGTGGGGGGGAAACGGAGCTCTGATCCGGATCCAGAGCTCCGCAGCGGAGTGGAGCGGACATAGGCAGAGCGGGGGCGGAGCGAAGCGGGCTGATCTGCAAATCGCAGATCTGGAAGAGAAGCGGAGCGGGGGGGTCCGTGCACACCCCTACTTTAAAGCAGTAGTGTAGATCTCTTTGTGAATTCCAACTCAAACTTACCTGATCTCAGATGAATGTGAGGATCGGAACATATCCTTCTCATTTCATATTTTTCTGAATCTTGTGATGGCAGTTCTCAGCTCAAAAAGCATACTAAAATGCATTTAAGAAAATTTATTTTTTAATAAAATGCTTTTAACAAAGTGTACATTGGGATAAAATGCATTTGGAGAAGTATGTTTTGTGAGAAAATTCATTTCAAAATATGTATTGAAATACACATTTATATATGATTTTTTTGGTGTGGATTTTATTCTAAGGAATTGCATATTAATATAGAAATAGAACTGAATGGACTTATGAATGAACACATGCAAAATTGATGTGGACATGAAACAGGCTGATCAGTCTGTCCCTACAGCACACTTTCAGATGGAACAAGCATTACAAGGGAAACATGGGATTTCCTCCATAATATTAATGCAGGGACTGGGGTTACTTTCAATTGGTGGGTGGGATGGGTTGCTTAACCTCCACTGCTTGCTGATTATTCTTTGCAAATACTGCTCCCTTCACCCCCTCTTAGGGAGGTTCAAGTCCAAAACTTCCGGAGGACACCAGGTTGGGGAAGGATGATGTCATTATATTTGAATATTGTTGACTTTCTCATTTGAGGCAGGAGTGGAGATCCTTAGGTCCAGAGGCCAAATCCAGCCTTCTTCTGGGGCTCCCCAGATAGCCATGCCCCCTTCCCCTGACCTAGCCCCCTTCCCCCAATCACCAGTCATTTGGTGTTTTCCCACTCTATCCCTTATATCAGGATATAAGGAATTGTGTAGACCCTGGATCATGGTTCCAAAGACGACTAATCATAGCTAAGGGACATGAAATAGACTTTGAAGAGTTACTACAGTACGAACGATGTGCCTACCCACCAGCTCCATTTGAGTAGTCTAGGCAAAGCAGGTAAGCCTCAGTTATCACATGCTACTAGGAGGTATGGTCAGATGAAAGGGGGAGCTGCTGAATTAGAACATCCCCAGAACAGTATGTGTTAGATGGAGAATTACTACTTCATTGCTGCTTCATTTCCTTGTGTAAGGACAAGACTTGAGAAATCGTTGCACATTCATATGTTAACATCATGGAGAAAAATTATGGAAAAGTCATTGTTATCTTCAACAGTTCTGTCAACTCACCTTCCACTGAAGAGGTGACTCATAGACCCTGCAAGAACACACACATTAGCAGGACTGGCCCAAGACCTATTGCTGTCTGAGGGAAAGGACAAAATGGTGCTTCTCTCCCCACATTCCAGGCATTTAAAGTGATTGCTCTACTACACCTCTGAATTGTATTGTATTGTTTTATATTTAATGTTGTTTTAATATTGCATTTATTTCAAATTATTATCCACCCCACCCTGTAATCCATTTGTGGTACAGTTTGTAAATTCTATAAATAAATAAATAAATAAATAAATAAATAAATAAATAAATAAATGGTTCAGCCATCTTTCATACTATTTTCCTAGGCTCCAAGCCAAAGAATCCAGATTCCACTGGTGAATGCAACTTCTGCAGCAATCACAAAGTAAAATAAGCAAATCTACCCAATGTAATTTGGGCACAGAACTTGCATTTCTGTGACTTTCATGATGCAGACCTCACAGGAAGTGAGCCATGATTACTTGCATAATCAAAAGATTTCATGGCTTCTCATATTCAAACACAGAAACTCAACAGGAAAAATAATTCTCTTTCAAGCCTGTTTGTTAAGTTCAGAGCTGTACATTGTCAGTTATTATAAACCAGGGCTCAAGGAGAGTGTGTGTGTGAGTGTATGAACATGTCTCTTTAATGACCCACCTGCAGACAACTGGATAAACACTAAGCTATGTGTGAATGTGTTAAGCGTTCAACAGGTTGTATCACTCCAAAAGGCATCTGTCTCCTGTCCTGCCAATGACTTGAATGTAAGCAGCAGGGTGGCGGCATCTCTGACTTTGCAGCCAGCAGCCTATCAAAACTCTCAGACTACGAGTCGACTTTCCTCCCAGTTCATTGCCAGGGCTGCTTTGACATTTGATCAAATGACTCACATCAAATTTTTGTGTCAACTATTTTGAGTCTTTAAAATGGGAATATCTTGGGAAAATTTTAAATGTTTGGAATTTCACCACCCAAACCTCATTTTGTACACGAAAATAACTCCTTTTTAAGGCAATACTTAATCAAAACTATTATCAATCTGCTAGCAACAGATAATCTACTCCAACATCCCATACAGGAGCCATCTCATTTGAAGGAACGCCTCCTCCCATATGTACCTCCCGGACCTTAAGATCATCTACAGGAGCCCTTCTCCGTGAGCCCCTGCCAAAGGAAGTGAGGCAGGTGGCTACTAGGAGGAGGGCTTTCTCCGCTGTGGCACCCCGGTTGTGGAATGAGCTCCCCAGAGAGGTCTGCCTGGCGGCTACACTGTACTGCTTTCGTCGCCAGCTGAAGACCTTTTTATTCTCCCAGTATTTTAACACTTAATTTTAACTTAAATTTAAATTTTACTGTTCTAACTCTGTATTTTAATCTTATATCAATTTTGCTGCGTGGTTTTATCCTGGGTGTGCTTTTTATACTGTATTTTGTAATTGTGTTTTTAACCTGTTGGTTGTTTTATTGTGGTTTTATTTTTGTGAACCACCCAGAGAGCTTTGGCTATTGGGCGGTATAAACATGTAATAAATAAATAAATAAATAAATAAATCTCTCATCTATTGGCAAGTCCCACTCATCCCACAAAATATCCCCTGCTCCCACCAAGAGTTGCTCTTTGCTTATTGTGCCAAAGAACAATAGTGGGCATGGTAAGAGAGGGAGCACCCATGGTGTTAGTCTGTTGTGAACTAGAGTCCACTTCATCAGAAGCAAAAGGACTTTAAGGTGCCACAAGACTCTTTGTCATTCTTATGACAAAGGTGTCATTACAACTAACCGATACAGATTAATAGAACCCAGACAGTGCAAGGAAGTCCATCATGCCATATACTACAGACACTCCTCCCCCTTCTTCTCCCAAACCAGCCTTCCCCAACTTGGTTAGCTCCAGTTGTTTTGGACTTCAACTTCCATGAGCCCCAGCCAGCATGGCCAATGGTCAGGAATGCTAGGAGTTACCTAAAACATCTGGAAGGCCCTGGGTTGGGAAAGGCTGCTCTTAGCCAATCCAACCTAGGGAGAAATTCCTTTCTAATCAGTAATACAAGAAACTTGTACTTACTTGACTCTCTGCCATCTGTGCTCTCCCCCATAAATTCAATCTCCAGCCAGAAGATCCTGGTGGTTCCACATAGATTCATCCTCCGATTGGAATCCACCAGGGGAAGAGCCTTCAGCGTGGTGGAGCCCCTCCTGTGGAATTCCCTGCCTCTGGAGGTCAGGCAGGCGCCAACCTTGTACTCCTTTCAGCGCCTCCTGAAAGCATCTTTATTCCAAGAAGCCTTTCCTTAATATGCAGCCTTGGATCTGTTTTTGCTTCTTTTAAATTTTGTTTTAAACTGTTTTATTCTGGTTTTATTTTCATTTTATCTTGTACACCGCTCCGAAATTTTTCAATGGGGAGCGGTATATAAATATTCTAAATAAATAAATAAATAAATAAGATCCTCCAGGTTCCCGCTAAAGCTAACTTTTTACTAGTTCTGAGACTGATATTGAGCTTCTTATAGTAAAGAAAAATTAACAGACCACTGCATGTGCAGAGTGTGCTGCCCTGTGTACTGCATAACCACAGCCTGCTTTTACACATATGGGATTAGGTAGGTGGAAGTGACATTTAAATAGTTCTGAACCTGGCACTTCTCTATTTCAAAATTAAATAGGGTCAGTTAGCCAATCTAATAGCTGATACAATCTAAACCACTTAGAACAGTGGTTCTCAACCTTTCTAATGCCGCGACCCTTTACTACAGTTCCTCATGTTGTGGTGACCCCCAACCATAAAATTATTTTCGTTCTTCTCTACACGATCCATTGTCATGGGATGGTTTGCTAATGAAAATAATACATAACAATAGCTTTAATAATACAAAAGATGATACATGACATAGTTCAGTCAATACAGTTTCCTAAGACCATCGGAAATATGTGTTTTCCAATGGTCTTAGGCGACCCCTGTGAAAGGGTCATTCGACCTCCAAAGGGGTCCCGACCCACAGGTTGAGAACCGCTGACTTAGAAGAAGCACACTGGCTGTCAAATTTCTTTCCTGGAGGTTTTTTTTTAAAAAAAATTAGGCAGTGGACCGTTGGTGATGTTTTGGGCCTGGGTTGTCGTGTGTTTTATGTTGGGAGTTACAGGAAATAATTGGATTCCTTGTTTGACTACAGGCCAGGATCTTGGAGATTTTATCTACTCAAATCACCATAGATGACTAAAATAGAGATGGATGGGCAGAAAAATAGGGTGCGGAGACAATTTCTCCAAATTTCTCTAGGGGAAGGAGAAATTCTCAGACAGTTTCTCAGAGATAGGAGGGTGCAGATCCACCACAGGGCTTTCCCTGCACGTAGACAATTCCAAGGCTCATCATTAGATGTTGTATCACAAGTTCTTTCTTTATTCCTCAGGGCATTTGTTTATTGTGCTGTTACTTCAAGTGGCAACAGCAGCAAACGTGTGGGTAGCCTGGTTGCAATTTGCATCCTTCATCATACCCCATACTTAGTGTCATTCAAGGACATTGTGTGTTGTGGGCAAGCGGGGGTGGGGGCGATCACAGAAATGGTGGAGAGAAAAATTGGTGATGGCCAAGAATGCAGTGTGTGTGTATTTTCTTTCTATTATACATCCCTCCATTGGTCTGCAGCCTCCCAGGTTGCCTGCATTTTCTGATCTGAAAAAGCCCTGTGGGAGAAAATTACCTCATGATGTATTCTGCTGGGCTTTAATTGAAGTGTAGGAAGCTGAGAAGGCTCCTGTCTGCCAGAGAGATCAGTGTAGAATCGAATTCAGGACACTCACACACACTCCTCAGCCACCTCAAAAGTAAGGTAAACACAAGAACACTGAACTCAACCCATGAGAATTTCGCTGAAATGTTCTTCTCCTTTGAATTTTTTTTGGAAAACAAGTCTTTTCTATCAAATTGAGTAAGAGTGGTAGAAAAAGTTGTGCCAATGATTTCTTCCACAGCACTACCTAAACTGTGCTTATGTTCAAATTGTATCAGTCCTCAGACAAAAATTATTCTTGATGCTCAGGCTCCCAAGGAGCAACTTTACCTCTTGAATTGACTAGAATCAAAGGGCAATGCGCTTCTTGTACAAAAGCAAGCAAACTTACCATACAAAAGTAAATCCAAAACAATAATCAGTAAACATAAAGTGTCCTTGCACCCGGTATGGAGTAATAGCACCACCTGTTGACGAACACAAACTGTTGCCTTAAAGGTGCCTTAAGCATCAGTGACACGAGGTTTTGTGCTCCCTGCCAATTGCAGACTCCAAGCTTATCATTCATTTTTCTTCATAAATGCAAAGAGGTCATTATTAACACACTCTGCAGGTGTTCGTTGGTTGCTGCCACTCAATGAAGTTCAGAATAGCTCATTCAGGGATGTAGTCCTACACGTTGCAACTTGACACCAAATATTCTGGGCCAATTCATTCATACAACGTTTTTTCAATCCCTGAACATCTCTTTATAGAAGACAAATGCAAAGAGGCCACAGGATTGTGTGACCTTGCAAAGTCATGTAGGTTCTCTCAGGTTTCAGTAAAAGTATGGAATATCAAATCTAATTTTCTATGAAAGACAAACAAAATTCATTTTATTTATTTATTTATTTATTTATTACATTTTTATACCGCCCAATAGCCGAAGCTCTCTGGGCGGTTCACATGAAATAGAACTATTTATTCATGAAATAGAGTTAGTCCGTAGCTAGACCTAAGGTTTATCCCAGGATTGTCCTGGGGTCAAACCTGTTCATCTAAGTGCCACACAGGGCATCCAGTGCTCAGGCAGGGACGAACCCGGGATGAACCTGGGATAAACCTTAGGTCTAGCTACGGCCTTAGTCACAAAAGGCACTAAACCTCACTGATTTTCAGTTTGAAGGCACATCTAAACAGGTAAGCAAATTTGAAAACCAAAGTCTGGAATTCTGCCCTGTTAGCCCTGCAGAAGTCTCACACATGTTATTGGGTGGAAGGGTGTCGAGTGTAAGACAATTAACAGGTGCATATCAAAATTTCTAAGTGTTGAAGAGACAATTCCTAAAGGAAATTGCACAGATAGAAAATGTAAACAATAGTTGAAAATTCACAACTCATGTATATAGATTTTATTTACAAAAATCAAAATGACCAGTCCAATGATATAAAGAGACAAATTTGGAGGCTTTTTTTTTTAACAAAAGAAAAGAAAAGGTAACTACAGGTGTAAAATAATTCCTTTCTAATACAAAGAAAGAAGTTATTCCCCCACCCCAAACATTATACGTAAATCGTTTCTTTCATTTTGAGAGTAAACCCACAGTGGCTAGAATGTACCTTTGATTTTAAAATGTCTGACTTCGACCTACTATCCCATGTTAACAATACCCCAAAATGACACATTCTGTAGTAAAAAGGTGTTTCTCGTTTCACTTGTGGAAAACGTCCTTCCTAGATGATGCTCTGAAGTGGTACTAGTCACACCTGTCCAAATTAAAACAGAGGTCAAATGTCTCCTGCCACTGCAGGCCTTTCCTGAAACGGCTCATAAAAGTCCTGCTCCCTGAACTCAGTGCTGCAATGAACCAGAAGAATGAGCCAGCAACCACCCCCCACCCCCCAGCAGCGCAAAGCAGTGAAGTCGGTGGATGTTTTTTCTTTGACAGTGACATAAGGATTTCCAGGATGAATGAGTTCTCTCACCACCTCCCAGCTACCAGGGCTCTGGAATAACATTCACACCATGCTTCCTAGGGTGCCACTCTGGAAGGTCTGAAGGGGGATGCTGATAGATGGAGCTGCCAGTACGCCAGTGCGTTCAGCATCACCAGACTGGTGAGGAAATGGGAGAGAGAACAGCCAGAGCAAAACATCCGGATCCTGTTGCAGCAGCCAGCCGCTTCTCTTCCACAGTGTGTCTCAGAAGCAGGGATGATGGAAATGCTATTATTACCCAGACTCTGGCAGGAAAAGGTTCTGCTGCGATGCAGCCAGCTCTTTCTGCTGAGGGACCCAGCTTAAATGACAATAAGACAGAATACCTGGCAGCCTTCTTGTGTGTTCTCCTTTTCCTTTCAGACAATGCAAAGCACAGCTTGTGCTGTTTGGGCTCTTTTGTTGTTAAATAAGCAAAGGTCTGTTTGAAAGGCGCTTTCGGCCAGGTCGTGACGCCAATTGGGCAGAACGGAGGAGCAGATGCAGACCCTACATTCTCTTTAAAGCTATAATTGCCACAACACGAGGAGCAACATAGGGAATAACAACATTACTGTGATAGCAGATCTAACATAGGAAAGATCCACACATGGAAAACTGGGCAGAAACTATGAGGTAGCAGAATTTGAGCCTATGACAAAGATGTGAGAAAGACAAAGCTGGGCGTTTACCCACTGTCATTCCAGGTCACACATGGTGGCTGACATGGCCCCTGACATTTGTTGCTTGAGGTGTACAGTAACCACTTTTGAAGAGGAAATGCATCACCAAAAAGAGGACACCGATTTGCTTAAAATTTGCACTGCAAATTTTGTCATTTAAATAGAAATTCAAAGTATCTCATCATAGTATAGAAGACTGTGAACAGGGGGCCAGTGTGACTTGCTCAGCCTGCTCTGCACGTGCTGTGGATGGGCAGCTTCAAGGCCCTTTAGCTCTTCCTTTGGATGGTTCATTATCTTTAAACCAGACATGGACTGGGCAGCCCTTCAAATAAGGAGACCTCCAAAACAGATGGCAATTCTCTAGCAGGCCTTCAAATAGATGAGTGTCCTCTGTAAAAGAAGGGTGGCATGTAGGGTGGCACATAGCCACCCTACATGAGGTGGAGCAGCCACCCAAGTCGAAATGCATAGTACTCAATGTCAGCCAAGTTATTATGGCAGAAGATTCCACAATCAACTTTCCCACTCTGTGGCAGTAAAAATATAATAATAATAATAAATTAAGGGTGCAATCCCATGCATGTTTAGACAGAAAAAGGGCTGTCTGTCTGGGGAATGCTGGGAGTTGTCGGACTTTTTTCTGTCTAAACAAATCCTAAACATAGGATTGTACCCTAAATAACCAACAAGGTCATGCCCTTTCATAACACCCAAATTCAGCTGCCTGAGGTGGTCATCTCACTCTCGTTAATAGCTGGGATGGCCCTGCGAGGAATGCTAAACAGTCATGGGGAAAGGAAATGGAATTGCAGAAGTTGACCCTGCAATTGGCCAACATATGTTCAGCAGAACCTATATTCAGAACATATGAATGTAAGCACCATTCACACAATCAAAAGCTCTACATAAATTGAGGCCTCTGGTTGTGTGGACAAGCCTACATGCATAAATCTTATATATGGGTACAGTCTGTACCAACAATCTATTGAATATGCATAGGTCAGGAGTGTGTGTGTGTGTGTGCATCATAATCCTGTCCCTTTCTACATATACATCGTGTAACATTTGACACATGTAAAGGACCTCTGTTTCACATCCAGTTTTGGCACTAATGTCAACTTGCAACCTGATCCTATGCATATTTATTCAACTTCGTTCCCATTACCCACTCACCTGCGATTAACCCCATTGAACTTAATGAGACCTACTTTTGTAAAGGACAAGGCTGCCCATATCTTTGCTTAATGGTATCCTGTTCTCATTAGCTTTGTGGAGGCTTCTTAAAGTTTGGAACTTTTCAAAAGTAGGTGAGATTGAGTTAAATATGGTGTGCCTCGTGTGGCGCAGAGCGGTAAAGCAGCAGTTTCTGCAGCTGAAACTCTCCCCACAGCCGAGGTCAGTAAAATGAGTACCCAGTTAGCTGGGGGAAAGGTAATAATGGCCGTGGAAGGCAACGGCAAACCACCCCGCTACAAGGCCTGCCAAGAAAACGTCAGCGAAAGCTGGCGTTCCTCCAAGAGTTAGTAATGACTCAGTGCTTGCATGAGAGGTTCCTTTTCTTTCCTTCATAAAACCAAGGATAATAGAAATAACTTTATAGACAGAATTAAATTTACCTTAAAAATAATTATTGACCCATGTTAGGCCATTTCAGAAGGTTATGGCATCTCAGGATTTGCGTATAGATTTCATAAAATTCATGCTAATGTTGACTCTACTGTTCTTCCTGAAAAGAATATGAACAAGCTTTATGATTCTGGCATTTCCAGTGTGTGGCATCAGGCACTGTTTAAGGCTATTTTGTTGAAAGCCACACACACACACACACACACACACACAGAGCGAGAGAGAGAGAGAGAGAGAGATTATACCACTGCAAAGGAAAAACAAATGCACAATAAAGTGATACCCCCATTGCTTGGATCAGCTCCTAGTCCAAACCACCTATCACATCTCATTAGGACAATGTGGAGCCCTTTGGAATGGAGGTGCCTGGCTGGTCTGTTTTCAAAGAAAACTGCTGGGAGTTTTTATAGGATGAAAAAAAAAGTTACAGTACTTTATAAAAACCAGAGAGAAAAGAATCCCTTGCTGCTGTGCAATTGTTTTATTTTAAATATGATATTAAAGAATCTATTTCTCTCTCTTTCCTTGCATCACTGGGGATACGTTTCAGTGTACATCTTGAACTGGGTTTTATAGCATTCTGATTTCCAGTGGCATTTGGTTTTGATAAAGCGTATATATGCCTTGAAGCAGTTCATTCCTTTGGCAGGCATACAGAGTCTGGCAATTGTGAATTCCCCCTTCATTGTTGCCAGCAGTAAAGAAAGGTTTGAACTCTCTTTCAGCTGTAGCAGTTTTGGAAGTTTGGAATCAGAGTAGTGAAAAGAGGTGGAGAAAAGAAGGGGGGAAGCCCCTAAATCTGTTCTCCTCTCTACTGTAAATTACAACCCTGCTTTTTTAATTTCCGTTCCCAGCACAATGTTATTCATTCGCTTCCAAAATAAACAGGGGGCTTAGAGACCGAACAGCTTGGGAGAACAAACTGTCCTCTTTTCACAGCCTTTACCTGTCAAGAGCCTGATTAAACACATATATCTTGATGATGGCAAATATCAAAAGGTACCGTGGCCTACCAGGAGCTTTACTGTCTCACGGGGTGCATGACACAGTGTCGATCCTTCAGCCAGATATTGGGAGAACTGAAGAATTCTTGTTTGAATCAGACCCTAACTGAGGCTAAAAATATGAAATCCTTTCCCCCCCCACCCCTAAGGGGATATGGACTTTATGCACACCGACTAAAAGCCCAGATTACAAGAAGCTTGGTATTGATTTCCTAGTGCAATAAAAATTTTGAAGCTCCTGGTTTGGGAATGAAGCCTCCCTAGCCCTTAGAAAGTGATTCAGATCTTGTATTGTAAACCAGAAATTTGATGAGTGGGACATAAAACTCTTGCTTTGTATCTTGAAATTTAGTTGATTCCCGGCATTAGGAAAGGCTTTTGTTTTGTTTTTAACTTCATATTTCTATGAAAGAACTAAAAGCCTTATCAACTGTGTAATTAAGTACATGTAAAGGGGTAGCAGGTCCTGGTCCTTAGCCTCCGTGTGTTGATCAGGTCTTTTGAATTGAGCCTTTGTGTACACAGGCTCGTTTTTGCAGGGCACAATCGCACATACAACATCTATGCGTACAGTCTGGACACACATAGGCTTTGTTCAGAAGGCCCAATCAGTGTATGGGGTTGTCAGGAATAGAGCCAGCAACCACAATTGTGCTCCTCATCACCACCTCCACATGATGTCTGTATAGGTCTAAATTGTCTCTTTTATTTCTCCTTTTCTCTTAGTTTTCGTGAGTATTTTAAGGGAGATAGAAAACTAGACAAGACTGAGCTCTCCGAATATTCTCAAGAGGGTTGAGAAGGAAGGTTGAATCTGATATTTCCACACTTGAAAGTAATGACCTTAATATTTTTTTAAAAAAACCATAGTACTACAGAATTCCTGTAATCTGAAATACAACTGCTCAATTATCTTGATGATTAGAATTCAATAATAATAATAATAATAATAATAATAATAATAATAATAATAATTTTATTTTTTACCCGTCTCTCCATTTTGATTCAGGTGGGGAACAACAGTAAATATAAAATACATAAAACTGAATTAAAACATAATATACATTGCTAAAACATCCTACAAACATTCTAAAAACATCTTAAAATTCCATTGGATAGGCCTGCAGGAAGAGATCAGTCTTTATAGCTTTCTTGAATGCTAACAGAATGTTAAGTTGATGAGTCTCTTCCAGCAGGCCATTCCACAGTCTGGGAGCAGCAGAAGAGAAGGTCCTCTGGGTAATACTTGTCAGCCTAACTTTGACTGACTGAAGTAGATGATTCCCAGAGGACCTGAGTGTGCGGGGTGGATTCTATGGGAGAATACCTACAGGTAGCCTGGACCCAAACCATGTAGGGCTTTAAAGGTGATAACCAACACTTTATACTTCACCCGGAAACTAATTGGCAGCTAGTGATGAGATTTTAAAACTGGTGTAATGTGGTCCCCCCTAGGTGTACCAGTTACCAACCTAGCTGCCATATTTTGAACTAGTTGAAATTTCCGGACTAGGCACAAAGGTAGCCCTATGTAGGGAGCATTGCAGAAATCAAGCCTCGAAGTTACCAGTGTCTTTAGGTCTTCTGACTCTAGGAAGGGGCACAGCTGGTGTAACCCCAAATCAATGGACCTCTATGCAAATAATGCTCCAATTTATGAGAACAATGGCTTATTTGAATGGGGCAGTCTGAATAGATGAAGTTATTCATTTACAAGTCGTTTACTTGTCTGTACTGATAACATTGAGCCTCAGCTAATTTCCTTTTCAGAAAAGCACTCTACACAGATGTATTCCAAAACCAGAATATGATACCATCAAGAAGATATCCAACTCACAGCTTTTGTCCACATGTTCAGCCTTTATAGCCTAGGAACTGGTGAGCCATCTGCCCATTCACCAGGAAACTCCCATACAGTCCAATAAATAGGGCTGCCTGCCCCATCCAAGCATTCCTCTATGGCCGTGATACCCAGAGTTGTAGTTCAACACATCTAGAGGTTATGAAGGGCTGCTTTATACTTTCTCTATTAGCTATGGCTCCCCTGCCCTTGCCCACATCCCATCTAACGTCTCTTCTTAGTTGGATGTAATTCTAGCACTAAAGATATAGTCTTGTCTCTTGCTTTATCTGGTTAAAAATGCATGGCTATTAATATGGAGGCACCTGCAATTAGCAGCTTAGTGTTTTTCACATGTGGAAAAAAGCCCTGTTGAAAATCCCAGAAAGCCATGACATTAGTAGAGTATGTCCACTGTTTTCAGTCAATTCTACACCTTGTGTCAAATCATTAAGAACATAAGAAGAGCCATGCTAGATAAGACCAAGGGTCCATCTAGTTCAGCACTTTGTTCACATAGTGGCCAACCAGCTGTTGACCAGTGACTTACAAGCAGGACATGGTGCAAGAGCACCCTCCCACCCATGTTCCCTAGCAAGTGGTGTACATACTGATACTGCCCCGGATACTGGTGGTAGCACATAGCAATCAGGACTAGTAGCCATTGATAGCCTCCTTCAGGAATTTATCCAACCTCCTTTTTAAAGCCATCCAAATTGGTGGCTATCACTACATCTTGTGGTAGTGAATTCCATAACTTAACTATGTGTTGCGTGAAGAAATACTTCCTTTTATCTGTCCTGCGTCTCCCACTAATCAGTTTCATGGGACGCCCCCGAGTTCTAGCATTATGGGAGAGAGAGAGAAATGTCTCCTTCTCCAACCATGGTAATGCTATATCCATATTGTGCAATTATAGTCACAGGACACACAATGACATTTGTTGTGGTATTTTTGATAATGTGGAATAAAAAGCAGGAAATAACACTATGAAAGTAGTAAATGGAATGCGTAATGTGTCCCAACAGTTATCAGTGCATGTCAATACCACTATAAAGCAGTAGTGTAGATTTATCCTTAGAAAGGGGCATGGGCAAAAGAATTTCCCTTTCCAATGGAGAAAGGTTTGTGTAGGTTCCTTAGGAGATCTATATTTATTCTGGGGAGATGGAAGGAAGAAAATGGCCATGTTTTGGTTTTTCCCTGGTTACATAGAAGACTGCTGAATTTGCAAAGTCAGTTTTGTTGATATTTTCTTTAGTGCATATAAAAAACCAGTTATCCTGGATGTCTTCTCAGACATTCCTATTTATGTAAATGGGCCTTTTCCCTCTGTAAAGCTGGAATACACAATAATGATTGGTTTGCTGAAAAATGAGCCAGATGCTCCTTTTTACCCAGTCTCATCAGCCAGGAACTAAAGGGACAAAGCTCAAGTCAATTTGACAGGCAGCAAATTTAAAATGAATGTGAGGAAATACTTCTGTTCGAAGCATATAATCAACCTGAGGAATTCCCTCCCACAGGAAATAATTGAGGCAAAGAACACAAGGTGTTCGGCTAGATATTTTTAAAGGCTTATATGATTTTGGAGACAACTAGCACTATGTGTCACATGCAACGAGTAACTGGCTAGGAAGGTGGGTCAAATGTTACATAGAGAGTTGCTAGTAGGGTCACATCATGGCCATGAGGCGCCAGAGCATGTGTGAAGCCCTGTATTCACCATTCTTTCAAGCTCTATGGAAAGCTCTATGCCAGGCCCACCAAGCTGAACAGAGTCTAACGGTCCTGCTTCATGGCTTGGTGGGTGTATGAAAATTCCTCGGCTTTTGTAGTTACAGGCAGACAGCAAACTGAGGGCAAGCCCTTGAACTTGTGCAGGTCTGTTCAACATACAGATGCACTGCAAGTGCAATGTTTTCCCTGACATTGAAGAGTGCCACCTTGCACTCATCAACATTGGGTATCCACTGTTGGAGCACATAAAAAATAAAGGCCCCAGTTCTAAGCATATTTCACTGTGAGTGACATGGAGATACTCTGTATCTACAATAGGTTTATGGAACATATCAAAGACTTGAAATTCTTAATTATACCTACCCAGACAGTAAAGTCATCACCTATGGCCATCCTCCAGCTGCCTCTGCCAAATGAGGCAAGGTGGGTGGCTACAAAAAGAGAAAGGGACTTTTCAGTGGTGGGACCCTGTCTGTGGAATGTTCTCTCAGAGAGTCTTCCCTGATGCCTATGTTATGGTCTTCTTATATATATATATATTTTAGGCATTTTAAGAAGTGTGTGTGTGTGTGTGAGAGAGAGAGAGACCACTGCATTTTATTGCTCTTGGTTTGATTTTGGCTGTATGTACTGGAGTGTTTTTATTCTTTTTTGTTAGTCTAAACTTGGTTTTTATTATCTTCTGTTTTTTCTTGTTTGCATTTGATGTTTTTAATGTATTGTACACCACACATAGAACTTAGGTTATTGGGTAGTTTAAAAGTAAAACAAGCAAGCAAGCAAACAAACAAACTGTTATTAAATACGAAGTAAAAGTTTGAAGTAAATACTATTGATTAATTTTAAAACCAGTAATTTCCAGGGTCTTTCGCTGTTCTCCCCACTCTAATCTAGCAATAAAGAAGGCAGCACAACAACAGTTTTGCTTGGATGGATAAAGGTTTATGGAATAAACTTCAGAACTTCCAATATCATCCTTTTCCTATGAAGAAGAGCCAACCTTACTGTCTCACTACTATTCCCTTTGACATAACTCATTTCCTGGCAACTAAAATGCCCTTCAGGTGCCATGTACCTCTAATTTCCATCAGGGAGCCAGTGGAAATCCTGGATCATGTCTTCAAACTGTTTTGGTGTGGATGAGGGCAAACAAATGGAAACCCATTCAGATAAGACAGAGGTACTGTTGTTTGGAGGATCTGCTGATCTAGACAGAGGTATTCAGCCATGTTTTGCACGGGGTTGTATTCCACCTGAAGAATCAAGTTTGCAGTTTGTAGGTTCTCCAGAATTTGGCATTATTACATGGACACTGCAGCGTCCATGTAGTTAAGGATGGTGAGTAGATTTTGCTTTCCGCCGTTATAAAGCAGCAATTGGGGGTGGGCATTCTAACATTCATAAAATCAAAAATAAATTTGCTGAAATGTACATGTCCCAGAAAGAAATGTTGGTTTTACATACCCTGAAAATTTCAAGAAGATTGGTGAAAGATTGAGGGAAGGAGGGCAGTTTAAAGTACAAAAGGAAAAAACCTCTCTGAATCAAAATGGTTCTGATAATATGGGGCGGCAATTTTTTTTCTCCATGAAATTTGAACTATTGAGCCCCTTAGCCATCAATCCAGTGGTGGGGTCTTCTTCCTCATTCCTTCTAGTTGGTGGAATGGCTTTTCTTTTTTAAAAATTCCCTTTTGTTCATATTCATCCCATTAGAGTGAATAGAGAGGCCGGCTTCACCCATAGCGTGACACATGCTTTAACCACTAAGCAGCCTGGTTTCAGACCCTGCCACAAGGAAGCTATGCAATTGAATGGGACTGAAACTTTAGTCCATAAGCAGCCCTGGCTTTCTGTGAAGCACACTCAGCCTGGTTCTTGCCTCCCTTTTGAGGGAAGAAGAGTTCTCTGTTCTTTTTTGCAACATGTTTTCCTTTGGCTTTTTGAGAGTATTTGGAGCTGTCTTTTTCCAAGGCCAGATTGCTTTTTTGCTCACTGGTGAAGCAGGGTGTAGAACTCAGCAGAGATCTCTTTCAGCCTTCCTCTGGATCCATGATCACCTGGTCTTCAGATCTTCAATTGCATAGCTTCCTTGTGGCAGGGTCTGAAACCAGGCCACTTAGTGGTTAAAGCAAATCCGAACAACCAGAAGGAATGATGATTCCACTAAGGAAATGACTGTGCTAGAGGAGTGAGGCAGCCATGTTATTTTCAGCATACATCTAGCTGAGGCAGGAGGGAGAGGGAGAACGACGCTACTGAGCATGTGTTGCACTATGGGTGAAGCCAGCTTCTGTATTCACTCTAGTGGGGAAAAGAAATATTTTTAATGGTTTTTAATGCTTTATGTGTGTATGTTCTGTGTTTTAGAATTTAAAATTTTGTATACTTGTTTTTATCTCAATGTTAGAATTTCTGTAAATCGCCCAGAGAGCCCTGGCTATGGGAGCGGTATATAAGTGCAATAAATAAATAAATATTCATTAAAAATCAACCGAAGGGATTTTTTTTAAAAAAGAAAAGCCATTCCACCAACAAGAAGGAAGGAGGAAGAAGACCCCATCACTGGATTGATGGGTAAGGGGCTCAATAGTTCAAATTTCATGGAGAAAAAAATCACCAGCCTATGTTTTCAGTTTCATTTTGATTCAGAGAGGGTTTTTTTTTCTTTTGTAATTTAAACTGCCCTCCTTCCCTCAATCTTTCACCAATCTTCTTGAAATTTTCAGGGTGTGTAAAACCAACATTTCTTTCTGGCACATGTAAATTTCAGCAAGATCGTTGAAACATTTTTGATTTTATGAACGTTGAAAATGACCCACCCCCAATTACTGCTTTATAATGATGGAATGCAGAATCTACTCACCACCCTTAACTACATGGACACTGCAGTGTCCATGTAATTAAGCGATATAGAAGTATTTTAATAAATAATAATAAATAAGACATTGCAGTACAAAATGCATCTACCAGCCAGATTGCTTAGGACATATTAGACATATTTTATACCGACTACATTGGTTACCAATCAATCTCTGGGCCCAATTTGAAGTGCTAGTTTCAACCTTTAAAGCCCTTAATGGTTTTAGGCTCAGGTTATTTAAAAGCTCGCTTACCCCCCACCCCACCCCGGTATGAGACTAGCAGCCAGGGTTCCTGCTTTCTGGTCCTGTTCCTAGGTACTTCCTAGCAGTAGCTCTGCAATGGTGGAGCTCCCTTTCTGAGGAGCTACGCCAAAGCCCCTTTGCTTCTCTTGCTTCTACCCATTTTAACTTGGCAGAACATTTTATGTATGATTTACTGCTGGTTCTGGTATAATTATTGTGTGGATGTGGCTTATTTGTTAATTTTATTTATTCTGCTTTAGTTGTAGTTTTAGAATTATTCTGTTGTTTTTATAATGTCAACAACTTGAAGGAGATTTTGTTTTTGAATGTGGGGTACAAATGGTTAATCCCAATCAAGAAAATAATAAATTTATTTATTTCATTTCTATACCACCCAATAGCCGAAGCTCTCTGGGCGGTTCACAAAAATTAAAACCATGAAGAGCATAAATGCAAAGAAATTATTCTTAGGTTCTCCCCTGAGAGCCTTGGGCTTTGAGTGTGCCCGAAGAGAGATGGTTTTCCCCTTTGGCTCCAGTTTGCCCAGGTGCTGTTCTTCAATAGAGGGAAAACTGGGAAGCCATCTCCAGCTTGGATTTTCAAGTGAGGTACATGAAAATTGGGGACTCTGCCTCCACAGTGCCACTTCTCTGCTCCTTGCCACTGAAACCCCACATTATCGCTACTGCAGGGTGCGGGCAGGAAATCCTCATGCCAGCAAGGAGCATGGGGGTTCTGGGTACTGGAGTCTGCCCCCTGCACTCTTCCCAGCATCTGGTGACCAATCAGGGTTGCTATCCACCCTGGAATGCTCTCTGGATCAATCCGTGGTGACTTCGTTCTCAAGGAAAAAGTTGGGGTAAGTCCCCAGGTTTTTTACACCACAGCTTTGGGGGAAAGCCCCACGGTAGCTGTGAATCGGCGGCTGTGCTGTATAACCGACACAGTGCTGATTTGCGGCCACCACAGGGCTTGAGGTGTATAGACAGACCCTGATGGTTGCTTCAAAGGTACTAAGATATTAATAAACTTTAAAAATCAGGCTGCCAGAGAGATCAGAGCTGGAACAAACTGTGGTTTTAAGCAGCCTGTTAAGAATATGAATGGGACTCGGCAATGAAAATGAGCCACCACTTCCTCTTCTGTGTCTAATCTGTGAATACATAGATTACTGTGGTCTGCAGTGAGGTCTGTCTGGCACTAAAAATCTACACGCACTAAAAGAAATAGTGGAAACCATCATTCTGTCCTTCTTATTTACTTGCTGATGAACAGCATTACACCAGCCTAAGCCACCCGCTTCTGGTAGTCTAATCTTAGAGCAGATGATATATTTTAACTTTTTAATGGATTGAAAGATGTGCCTGAGTTTGACTTCCAGGATTCCATTACAGCAGCATGTATCACCATGGCTCCAAAGAAATAAAGGAACTGCCATATCTATGCATATCCTTCATAGCAGTACATTGGCACCAAAAATATAATAATATGGACTGCTTTGTATTCCCCTAGAAAATTAAGAAATCATGACATCTAAGCAATCAATGAAGGACAGACCATGTGAATTGTGAATTTCCTTATTGGGCTTGCAATGCTATGAATCCTTAAACTGAGCCTGTTAAACCTTAACAATAGCCATAACTAAGAAATTAGCATAGAGCATTGTTCCATATGGCTTTGCTCAGCATCAACTTCCCACAAGTGTGGCAAAGTGCAACTGAGTGAGTCTTGCAACAAAGCCTGGCTCCTTCTGTGAAACTCTTCCTCTGATTTCTCAGGTATCATTTCTCATCAAATATAGCTATACTCAGATAATATTAGCATTGTTTTGGTGACCCACAGAACAATGCTAATCCCCTCAAACAGCCTTCTTTTTTATTATTTTTTATTGATTAACAATACACTAATACAATACTACAATAACATCAACAACAAGAAAAAATAATAATAATACATAAATTGAATAACCTTATAACATTTCTAATTTGATATTTTAACATCATTCCATAACATAAAGTGCACCCCCCACCCCAGGATCTATTCCTGTTTCCAAAATCTCATTGATTCTTCTGGAGGCGGTTTTCCACTCCCCTTAGATAATACATATTCTAGGAACTGTTTCCAAATTCCCTCAAAATCGTTCGTTTTTGTTATCCCTCTTCTTACTTTTATATTACATGTCAATTTATCATTTATAGCAATATTCCAAATTTTATTTATTTATTTATTTATTACATTTCTATACCGCCCAATAGCCGGAACTCTCTGGGCGGTTCACAAATCTCTTTATACCAATCCTCAACATGATAATCTCCTTGTACCTTCCAGTTCCTAGATATGATCAGCCTTGCTGCTGTCAGCAAATTCGTTATAAATTCTTTTGTTTCTTTATTACATTTTAAATCTCCATATAATGATAGCAATGCTACTGTACGTGTCTCTTCAATCTCCATTCCCACTATATCATTTATCTCTTTAAACACCATTTTCCACAGTTTTTGAACAAATACACATTCCCACCACATATGTAAATACGTTCCTTTTTCTTTACATCCTCTCCAGCAATTTGCTGAATACAGCTTGTTTATTTTATTTAATCTCACCGGAGTTAGATACCACCTCCATAAAATCTTATAGTAATTCTCTTTTATCCTCACTGACATACTTCTCAACACTCTTTGTCTCCATATTCCCTCCCAACTCTGTTGCCCTATTTGTATCTTCAAATCCGTTTCCCACACCATCTTGCCAATGTTTTCTGACTCCCCCTTCCCAACCAATATTCTATATATTTCACTCGTTAAACCTTTTATCATTTTATTTTCTCCTTTCTCAATTCCTCTCTTTACAATCATCACCTCAAATTTCGTTAATTCTCTACACTCTCCGTTATCCTTTAACCATTTCTTCGTCCATTGCTCTAGTTGAAAATAATTTAACCATGTTAAATTCATCTCCTTTAATACCTCTTCTAATTCTTCTCGAGTGTTCATCCTCCTTAACCAATTTTTTAGTTTCATTATATTCTTCTCTATTAATATTTTCCCTAATTTTCTTTTAAATTCCCTGGAAATTTTCCTAACATTATCACTGGTGTTATTGGGGAAATACCTGGAAGTAACTCCTTTTTATATACATGCCATATTTCCCAGTGATTTTTTAGAAGGGGGTTCTCTATTTCTTCCCCCCATTTTTTATTATATTCTGTAAAACATATGTTTTCCAATTTCCACTCTTTATCCATTCCTTTTCTATCCTCTAACCAATTTAAATCTCCCACTCCTAACATACCTTCTACTATGTGTCTTAATCTATTAGCTACATAATGTAATTTTATATTTGGGAGTCCTAATCCTCCTTTTTGTGTGTGTTAAATACCACCTTTTTTATTTATTCTCGCTTTCTTGTTCCCATTACAATAATTATTTAAAATATTTTGCCAACTTTTTATCTCTTTTTCAGATATTCTTATTGGTAACATTCTAAATACAAAATTTACCTTTGGTAATATCTTCATTTTTACTAAAGCTATTCTTCCAAACCATGGTAGATTTAATCCTTTATATTTTTCTAATTTATCTATAACTTCTTTTTTAAATTGTTTAAGTTCTCCTTTTCTAAATCTTCTAAATCTTTTATAATTTTAATTCCCAAATATTTAATCATCTCTTTAATTTTCATTATTCTTCTCCTTACTTTCCCAATCCTTCCCTTCCTTTTTAGTATAATTAAGCAACATCATCTCTGATTTTGTCCAGTTTATTCTCAATCCCGTAACTTCTTCAAAATTATAATTCTATAACCAACACAAATAGGACCTGTGAGAGTGGACATCCTTGTCTAGTCCCTTGGGCCAGTTGTATCTTTTCTGTAACTCCATCATTTATCACCACTGAAGCTGTGTTTTGTGAATATAATTGTTCAATTAGACCTTTGAATCTATTTCCAAACCCCATTTTTCTATTATCCTCTTTAGTGCTTGCCAGCTCACACAATCAAACGCCTTAAATATATCCAACGCTATTATTCCTGCTTTTGTCTTTATCTTTTTTACCTCTTGTACCATGTTTAAAACTCTTCCAACCAAGTTAGGCATTTTTCTACCCACCACAAAGCCACACTGATCCTCCCCAATATAATTGCCTATAAAAGTATTCACCCTCCTTGCCAATATAGCTGGAAAATTTTTTGCATCCTGATTTATTAATGAAATTGGTCTATAGGAATCTGGGACTGTTAAGTCCTTATCCGGCTTTGGAATTAATATAATTAATTATTGTTCCCACGATCATGGTATCTTCTCTCCTTTTATTATTCCATTATATAATTTCATTAATTTTGGTACCAACATTTTTTAAAATGTTTTATAATATTCAGATCCCAACCCATCTAACCCGGGGGATTTACCCCCTTTCAATTTCTCAATAGCTTCCTCTATTTCCCTTTGAGATATATCCTTTTCCATTAAATCTTTGTTCTCTTCTATTAGACCCTTCTTTATATAATTATCTATATATATCTCCATTTTCATCTTTAGTGTGTCCTTCTCTTTATATAATTCTTGGTAAAATTCCTGAAATATCTTTGTTTTCTCTTTCATAATACTACATGGTTTTCCTAATTTATCTTTCACTATCCCTATCAAGTTCTTTAACTTTTCCTTTTGTGTGAGCCTCGCTAGCACCTTTGAATTTTTATTACTATTCTCAAAATACTCTTTTCATATAAATCAAATTATTCTGTACTTCTTCTAAGTTCTTATTTTCTAATTCTTTCTTTTTTGCTTGTAATTCTATCAATATTTGTTTGTTTCTGCTTTGCAAACACTCTTTTTCCAACTTCTTGATCCCTTCCTCTAAATTTTTCTGTATTCCCTCTTGTTGCGTCCTTAAATTACACATTTCTCTAATACAGATCCCTTTAGTCACAGCCTTCATTGTATCCCACACAACTGATGGTGAACTTCCCCCATTTTCGTTAATTTCCCGTATTTCCGACATTTCTTTCTGCATTTTTTCTACGACCTTATCATATTTTAAAATCCTAGTATTCATCTTCCATCTATTCGCTTCCCTATAATCTCTTTTTACTTTAAAATCAAGGCTTACCAATGCATGGTCAGTTACTTTAATTACCCCTAATTTCATATTACACACCTTTATTGCTAAATCTTTTGAGACAAAAATATGATCTATCCTAGAAAAAGTTTTATGAACTGGAGAATAATACATAAAGCCTGGTTCCCCCCTTCTGATTAAATGCCAACCATCCACATAATCCTTCTCTTTTATCATTTTATTTAAAATTGTGATATTATTTCTTATTTCAAACCTGGTAGGGTTGGACCTATCTACCCTATTATCCATAACCATATTAAAATCTCCAGCTAAGATAATATAACCTCTTTTAAATCCATCTATTTCCTTAAACAATTCTTTAAAAAATTCTTTTTGTCTCTCATTTGGGGCATATACATTTATTAAAGTATAATAATTACCTTCCAATTGTCCTTGTATCATAATATATTTCCCTTTCTCATCCTTTTTACTCTTTTCTATATTAAATCCACTTTTCTTTGAAATTATTATAGCTACCCCCTTTTTTTTTTAAAGTCAAACAGCCTTCTGAGGCCCCCCTGCACTGGCGGGGAGGAACCCCACTGGTGTGGGGGGTGGGGGAGGTCCACCCCAGAAGCTCCAATTATGCCTGTGGAAAGCTCCACCATCAATGGTGTATCCTGCTGGCAGTAAGCAGTGGAAGCCCCCAAAGAGGGTGTTCCAAGCATGGGACAGGGGTGGGATGGAGGAAGCCTTGTCCACCAGGGAAGCCCCACACCAGCCCGGAGCTGACATTACAAATTCTCCCCCTCATTCCAACCAATTGGGGCAGGGGGAATAAAAGCAAAACAGCACTGGACAAAAAAGCACACGTCTGTCTGCCCCTTCCCCTGCCTCCCACGCTGGCTGCTGCACAATGGCACCGCTTTTAAAGTGGTGTATGTTCATGACTATCCCACTGATTTCTGTGGACCTCCTCTAATAATGACAAAATCTGGATCCAACTCCATATCTTCGGTCGCATTGCCCTGCTGTGAAGAAAGGCTATGAGTCTATCTGAAGAATGTAGAAAAGTTACAGAGGCAAAAAAACCTCACACCATTGAAGAGGTATTCCAATCTTATTGAGGGCAGCTGCAGCTTGATTTCTGTCATCTCCCATAATTCCTCAATAGATGCATAGTTATGACATAACTAGTCAGTGCATGGTGACATTCCTTGTTTCCACATTCCTCGTTTCAACCCCATGAAGAGATCAAGATTGCTCTCTCTGTGAGCGATGGGCTGTATTTCCCTCTAAGCTTCTCACTCCCATACTGCAGCAGTGCTGAAACTAGCAGCAACGCTCATCTTCACGGCCCCTGGGAGATCATCAGGCAGCATTTAACTAGCATGGCCAATAAATGCTTTCAAGATCTTGGATGAAGGACCATCAGTAAATGCTTTACTGCGCATTACTGTCAAAAGTGAATGATGACTTGAAGTCTGAAAGTAAGGGGTTTGAAGCAGCATTTCAGGGACTATAATTTTATCTCCAAAATGTTGTGTAAATTACACAGCAGGACACCAAAGGTCCCATTAAGTCATCTTGGGAGCACAGATAAAGAGGATAGCAAGGTCCTTGAGTGGGTGGTTGCAAGCTAGCTCCAGGCACTCTCGGATGAGACCGATTATCTGGATCCATTTCAGTCAGTTTCCAGGCCTGATTTTGGTACAGAAACAGCCTTGGTCTGATGACCTATGTCAGGAGAAAGACAGGAGGAGTGTGACTCTGTTGATTCACCTTGATCTCTTGGTGGTTTTCGGTACCATCAACCATGGTTTCCTTCCGTGACAACGGTCTGAGTTGGGAGTGGGAGGTACTGCATTGCAGAGGTTCCACTCCTACTTGGCTGGTTGGCTCCAGAATGTGGTGCTTGGGGAACACTGCTCGGTTCCATGGATTCTCCAGTATGGGGTTCCGCAGGGGTCAGTCTTGTCCCCCATGCTGTTTAATATTTACATGAAACCATTGGGTGCAGTCATCCAGAGTTTTGGAGTGCGTTGTCATCAGTATGCTGATGACATGCAGCTCTACTTCTCCTTTTCAACTTCATCAGGTGTGGATGTGCTAGCTGCAACAATGGACTGGATGAGGGCTAACAAACTGAAACTCAATCCAGACAAGACTGAGATGCTATTAGTGGGTGGTTCTGCTGACCGGATGGAGGGTGCTCAACCTGTTCTGGATGGGGTTGCATTCCCCTGAAGGAGCAGGTTCATAGCTTGGGGGTTCTCCTAGAACCATCTCTATCACTTGAGGCCCAGGTGGCCTGGTGTCACGGAGTGCCTTTTACCAGCTTCAGTTGGTGACCCAACTATGCCCCTCTCTGGACAGGGATACCCTGGCTTCAGTTGTCTATGTTCTCGTAACCTCCAAATTAGATTACTGCAATGCACTCTACGTGGGGCAGCGTTTGAAGACAGTTCAGAAGCTGCAGCTTGTGCAAAATGCAGCGGCCAGATTGAGAACCAGGACCAGAAGGTTCAAACATATAAGACCCACTTTGGCTCACATGCATTGGCTGCCTGTATGTTTCTGAGCCCAATTCAAGGTGCTGATTTTAACCTATAAAGCCTTACACGGCTTGGGACCACAATACCTGATGGAACGCCTTTCCCGACATGAACCTACCCGAACACTACATTCAACATCTAAGGTCCTCCTCCGGGTGCCTACTCTGAGGGAAGCTCAGAGGGTGGCAACAAGAGAGGGGGCCTTCTCTGTGGTGGCCCCCCAACTGCAGAACAATCTCTATAACGAGGCCCACCTGGTGCCGACATTGTCATTTTTTTGGCGCCAGGTCAAGACTTTTCTCTTCTCCCAGGTGTTTAGCAATATGTAATGAGCCTGGGTCTATTTTTCTGGCTAATCATTTCTAAAATTGATATAGTGATTTTAAATGTATGTGAATTTTGTATGTCTTTGTGGTTTTTAATTTTTGTATATTGTTTTTAAATGTTTTATCTTATGTGAACCTCCAGAGAGCTTTGGCTATGGGCAGTATATAAATGTAATAAATAATAATAATAATAATAATAATAATAATAATAATATGCAGTAGAGATGGAGAAGCAATTTCTCATTGCTGCCATCAGCCCAATGGAAGTCTCTAAAAAGAGCTCTAACTTGTGTTCTGTCACGTTTGCATCAAGTTTTCCTTCAGCTGCATTGTAGCTATTGTACTTTATGTTGGATGCACCAAGATACTCAATAAACGAGATTGCTGCATGAGTGATTGTGCCAAACATCTAAGTTCTTTCTGCAACCCACAGCTTGATCAGGGCTTTGACAGGAACACCAATCACATCAGCTGAGAGTGCTGTCAGGAAACTATCTGGATCATTAGCCTCTGAAAACACACCGACTGAACTAGTTAGAAGTCAATGTAATTCTAAATCTTACCAAGCAGTGATCCATAATGACATAAACATACCCAACTCCCAGATCACTATTTTCTTGGTCTGCAGAAAACACCAAGTCCAGTGTGTGAGCTACTGTACTGCCATTGCAGCCTTGAAGTCCTGAGCTGAACCAGGTAAGAGGCCCAAGGCTTTTATTTATTTAATTTATGTCCCGTCTTTCCATCAAAAATGGCACTTAGGTGACAATCTATATGGAAGTCCTGAAGTATGAACATCTCAACCTGTCCACTGCTCAGCTAGGCAATCTGATGACATGCAGCTCTACATGCAGCAATCTAGATTATAAAGAAGTCAATCTGTAAACACCTTGAAATCAATGCAGTGATTACTAGAAGCCAACATGGATTTGTCAGGAACAAATCCTGTCAGACTAATTTGATCTCATTTTTTGATAGGATAACCTCCCTTGTGGACTGTGGGAATGCTGTGGATGTCATATATCTTGACTTCAGCAAAGCTTTTGACAAAGTACCACATGACATTCTGATTAACAAACTAGCTAAAAGTGGGCTAGATGGAACAACTATTAGGTGGATCCACAGTTGGCTACAGAATCGGACTCAAAGAGTACTTATCAATGGAACCTTCTCAAACTGGGGAGAGGCAACGAGTGGGGTGCCGCAGGGCTCAGTCCTGGGCCCAGTGCTCTTCAACATTTTTATTAATGATTTGGACGAGGAGGTGCAGGGAACGCTGATCAAATTTGCAGATGACACCAAATTGGGTGGGATAGCTAATACCCTGGAAGACAGAAACAAACTTCAAAGTGATCTTGATAGGCTGGAGTGCTGGGCTGAAAACAACAGAATGAAATTTAATAGGGATAAATGCCAAGTTCTACATTTAGGGAATAGAAACCAAATGCACAGTTACAAGATGGGGGACACTTGGCTCAGCAATACTACAAATGAGAAAGATCTTGGAATTGTTGTAGATCGCAAGCTGAATATGAGCCAACAGTGCGATATGGCTGCAAGAAAGGCAAATGCTATTTTAGGCTGCATTAATAGAAGTATAGCTTCCAAATCACGTGAGGTACTGGTTAATCTCTATTCGGCCCTGGTTAGGCCTCATCTAGAGTATTGCGTCCAGTTCTGGGCTCCACAATTCAAGAAGGACGCAGACAAGCTGGAGCGTGTTCAGAAGAGGGCAACGAGGATGATCAGGGGTCTAGAAACAAAGCCCTATGAAGAGAGACTGAAAGAACTGGGCATGTTTAGCCTGGAGAAGAGAAGATTGAGGGGAGACATGATAGCACTCTTCAAATACTTAAAAGGTTGTCACACAGAGGAGGGCCAGGATCTCTTCTCGATTCTCCCAGAGTGCAGGACACGGAATAACGGGCTCAAGTTAAAGGAAGCCAGATTCCGGCTGGACATCAGGAAAAACTTCCTGACTGTTAGAGCAGTGCGACAGTGGAATCAGCTACCTAGGGAGGTTGTGGGCTCTCCCACACTAGAGGCATTCAAGAGGCAGCTGGACAACCATCTGTCAGGGATGCTTTAGGGTGGATTCCTGCATTGAGCAGGGGGTTGGACTCAATGGCCTTGTAGGCCCCTTCCAACTCTGCTATTCTATGATTCTATGATTCTGTTACGCAGCAGGTGGGTGGTACATTAACAGAATCCATAATCTGTCCAACGCGTGCCAGTACAGTCACTTAAAATGTGAACGTTATTGGACCAGACACTGGAACCCGGCACACTCCAGCTCACTGACCATCAAGCTAGGATTGATGTTGTACTGAGAATCCAGAATGAGACAACTGCAACAGGCTAATCCGCCTGCCTGGTCCAACCAGCTCTCAGTGATACATGACAATTTGGCCCTGAGCCACAGATGCCACTTGGGCATCCATGGGAGAGGTGGATCTAGCAGCACCCATAAACCTGATCCTGAAGGGGAAGCGTGACTCCACCCAGAACAGATTGAGGCTAACTCCACTATTTACCAACAGCACTGAAGGCCTTAACTACATGTTACAATAAATATGTGGTTTAACATATCTGTTGTTTTAATGGGAGACCCTATAGGGATTGGGACCATGGCATGTATGGCCCTCCACTGTGGGCCCAATAATAACCACCCCTTGAAGTTGCTGTTTGCCATCAGTGGCACACCAAAGGGAAAGATTTCTGTTGGGGTAGCAGCCAAGCTCCCTCCCCTTGTGCCACAGTCCAGATCCTGAAGCGTCTGACCCTTGGTTGCTATTTTAAGAAGAGACACACAATGCAACCACAGCATCACCACAAGCTGTACTTTGGCCCTCAGCCTTGTCTGCATTGAGCTTCGCTGTATTAGCACTCTTGTGGCCCATTATTGACTCCAAGCAGCCACACCTGGAGAGAAGTAGAGCTGGGTGTCAACCAGTTCTCCAGACAACCTCACCCAGTATGCCTACGTAGATGTTAAACAGCATAAAGGACAAGATAGAGCTCACAAATGGCACGTCAGAGAAGTGGTTTCTCAGCACAACCCTCTGGAATTGGCCCACACTGCAAGTAGGAGCAGAACCACGGGAGCAAGGCTTCTGCCATCCAAGAGAGGCGGTCTCAAATAGGGTCAGTGATATTGAAAGCTACTGAAAGGTCCATAGAATAATGTGGGTTTCATGTCCAGGGCCGGATCTACACTACTGCTTTAAAGCGCTTTATAACAGTTTTATAGCGCTCTAAAGCAGTTAAATCGCTTTATAACTGTTATAAAGCGCTTTAAAGCAGTAGTGTAGATCCTGCCCTGTACTTTCACCCCATCAAAGATCTTCCCCCCGGTCTACCAAAACAGAATTAAAGTCAGACTGAAAAGGGCCTAGATAATCTGTACCTTCCAGGAATGTCTTGAGATGAGCTGGCTCCACCTACTTAAAACACTTTCCCCCAAAAAGGGAGATTTGCAACTGATCAACAGTTACTAAAATTGTGTTGGTCCAAGAATGATTTCTTCAGGGTTGATCTTATATCCACCTCCTTCAAGAAAACCAGCACCACCTCTCTCAAAGGGAAGTAATTTACTACCCCCTAGACCAAGCCAGTGAATCCCCTTTGATTTATCAGCCAGGATGGGCAAGGATTGAGCCTGCAGGTTGTTGCCCATACATCTTTTTTAATTTATTTTTTATTATGAATACATCTTCTAGCTAGGGCTGGCCCAAACATTTGGCCCAGGCAGATCTCTGAGGTTATAGATGGAGTGGACAAAACCCCTCCCAGATTGAGTTGGTGTGTGTGTGTGGAGGGGGGCATTTGGGTGTGTGTGGATTCTTATGAGGGGCCAATGGGTCTTTCTGCTTTATTTTTTTAACTTAATTTCAAAGGCTCCGATTTAAAAGCTGACAACCTATTCTAATAGTATATATACACACTGCTATGAAGCACCCCACAAATTTTGCTGTTCAGAGAAAACACGGCCCATATCTGGAAGGAGACTAAAGTTTTCTGGTCTTGGAGAAAAACAGGTTCCATAGGATATTGAAGCCTTGCTTAATTCAGGAATCCACCTTAAAGCATCACTGACAGATGGCTGCCCAGCTGCATCTTGAAGGCCACTAGGGTGGGAGAGCCCACAACCTCCCTAGGCAATTGGTTCCATTGTCATACTGCTCTAACAGTCAGAAAGCTTGAGCCCATTATTCTATGTCCTGAACTATGGGATGATCGAGAAGAGATCCTGGCCCTCCTTTGTGTGACAACTTAAGTATTTGAAGAGTGCTATCATGTCTCTCCTCAGTTTTCTCTTCCCAAGGGTAAACATGCCCAGTTCTTTCAGTCTCTCCTTATAGGGCTTTGTTTCCAAACCCCAGTTCATCCTCGTTGACGTCCTCTGAACAAGCTCCAGCTTGTCTGAATCCTTCTTGAAGTGTGGTGCCTAGAACTGGACACAATACTCAAGATAAGGCCTAACCAGTTCCAAAGCGAAGGGAACCAGTACTTCAATTGATTTGGAAGCTATACTTCTATTAATGCAGCCCAATACAGCATTTGCTTTTTTTGCAGCCATATCACACTGTTGGCTCATATTCAGCTTGCGATCTACAACAATTCCAAAATTCTTCTTGCTTTAGTATTGCTGAGCCAAGTATCCCCCATCTTGCAACTGTCCATTTGGTTTCTTTTTCCTAGATGTAGAACTTAGCATTTATTTCCATTAAATTTCATTCTGTTGTTTTCAGGCCAGCTTTGGATGACTTTGGAGTTTGTTTCGTCTTCCAAGGTATTAGCTATCCCACCCAATTTTGTGTCATCTGCAAATTTGATAAGCATTCCCTGCACCTCATTGTCCAAATCATTAATTAAAATGT